>NW_020885161.1:0-73852 GCF_003945725.1 Corapipo altera
TGCTGCCTGAAAACAGCTCTTCAAAGAAGCCTCTAAGACTCAGCTGGTGAGTTTTAGAAACCAGGCATTCCTACACACTGTGAGATATTTTAAAAGTTTACTGAGTGAAAAAACAAAGCTTTTATCAGGGACATCTGACCTCCAACAGATAGTTCCTTTCCCCTTTTAGTACAATATTATTTTCATGGTATCACTTAATAGAAGTGCCCAGGAAGTCCAGACTTTATTTTCCAGAACAGAAAATAAACAGAGGGAAGGAGTTTTGCACAAGTGTAACACACTGCAGAACAGACCTGACTTTACTTTTACTCTTTGTGTTCAAATATAGCAGATAACAAAAACTCCAGCAGGAGAGCTGGCACACTACCCATGGTACCCTCAAGTCCCTCTCACGAGGGCTGTAGGAAAATCACAGTTGTACGAGTCCCCTGTGCCTGCAGATGTCTGGGGATCCTCTCCATCCACCTCGTGCTCTCCCAACAGCAGAAAGGGTGACCTCAGGGACACGGTGGCACTCGACATCCTGCTGAGAGAGCAAGGAAACCTTTAGCATAAAGGTGAGTTGAAATTTAAAACTTTCTCTCCTGGGAGCTTTGTGAAGTTTGCAACCAAGAGGGGGAAAATTTGCATCTCCTTTGGTGCAGGAGTCAACAGAGACCAACAGAGCTTTCACCTTTTTCAGACAACTGTGCCCTTTTTGGCTCCCTGGCAGCTCCAATGACACCAGAACCCCCTTCCTGCACACCCACGGGTGTCACACACAGGCACCCACACACCTTTGCTCCAGCCCACACGTGGCCAACATTTCCTCACCCTGGACATCCCAAGGGGACTATTTTTGCTACAGAGCACAGCAAGCCCCCTGTCCTTGCAAACTGCCTCCCTGCAAAAAAGCAATCATTTTTCCTGGACACTTTTCCCACAGTCAAGGTCTTTTCAAACTGCTGTCGAGCCACCAAACCTGCTCAGGGTCCCTCCCAGCTTCTGCCTGTCCTTACATTTAAAGGCATGGGCATATTCTATCTGCCAACAGCAAAACCCAGCTCCTCATTGGGAGTACAAGCCCTGCTCTTACCTGGACAGACTCCCGGGCTCGGCACAGCTGTGGGTCATGGAGCAGCTTCCCAAGGCCGTTCTCTCTCCCAGCAGGAAGCACAACTCGCCTCCACTCCCCAGCACCAGGGGAAACCACGAGCCAGGCTGCAAACTGACACAAAACGAGCAAAAAGCATTAACGCAGCACCAAGAAACGGAGACCAGTCTTTGCCTCGTAACCCTGCACAGGGAAAGGCTTTGGAATTCCAAAGCAAAACCTGAGACACCCAGAGAGCACCAGCCCCGCAGCCCTGCCACGGCTCCCCCCGGGGGCACCCGGCAGGGAACGGGCTTACCTGGCCCCCGCCGCCCAGCACAACGCGCCCCTAAACGCCCCCCGGCTCCCCCGATCCATAAACCCAGCGGCCAAGGCGCTCTCCCCTCCGCAGCCCGGGCAGCAGCGGGGCCGCACCCTCAGCCCTCACACACAACCGCCCGCACCTGCCCCGCCGGCCCTTCTATACCGCGGGCCGGCAGCGCTGCCCAATCAGCACTCGAGCGCCTCCGCCCAATCGCAGCCCGCCTGTCCCTGCGGCCCCGCCCCGCCCGCTCCGCCGGCCCCGCCCCTCGGCGCGGCCCCGCCCCCCGTTCCCTCAGCGCGGCCCCGCCCCCCGTTCACTCAGCGCGGCTCCCGCCGCCGCCGCAGCCCCGGCGGGCGCTGCTGGGGCCAGGGAAGGGCGGTGGGAGCTCCGCGGGCACGGCCCGGCCGGGAGCTCTCCCAGGACAAGGGGAGCGGGGCGTGGAGCGGGGACAGCGGCGTCCTTGGGGGCGGGCCGGGGGGCGGGGCCGGCGCGATCCCGCGGCGCTTCGCTCTGGGCTCTGGGGCTGTTTCGGGCTGGTTTGGGGTGCGGGTTTTGGGGCACTGCGCACACCCTCCCCTGGTCACAGCTCCCTGCGCTCCCCGCACCCGTCGCTCAGCTCCGCGGGGATTTGTGCCTCCTCTGAAGGTGGCAAATGTCTGCAAAGCCAGTCGGGAAGCCAGAGAGCTGCAGCCCCCGGGCCCCGCCGCGGCTTCCCCGCCCTCACCCGGCACCTCCCGCCCGTCCCGGCCCGCAGCGCCGCTCCCGCTGCCGCCCTCGAACACAAGGAACAAACCCCCTTGCCCCCAGCACAGGCCGGTCCCTCCCCGGCAGCCTCGGCAGCGCCGGGAGCGGCCGCAGCCCCCAAGGACGGGCGGGGCGCGCCGGGAGGGGCCGCGCGGGGCGGGGGCGGGTCCCGCGGCTGCGACCCCGCCGAGAAGGGACCCCCGGGCCGGCCCGTCCGGCCCCGCCGCTGGCCCTGCTTGGCCACCGCCCCTCGCCCACAGTTTAACATTGGAGAGCCAAGATTTAACCCGGAGCGCCGCAAACTCCCAAGTGCGGGGGATTTCCATACACTTGGAATTAGCATTCGAGGCTAAAAAACAAGTCATCCAAGACGAGAAGGGTTCAACACTACAAAGAACTAATTCTACGGCCTGGACAGCGAGAACGAAGCCCGAGCGTGTCAAAGGCCTGTCAGAGAGGCTGCAATGGCAACAGAAGGACGCGAGATGGCAGCGTCCGTGAAATAACCACGGCGGCCCACAGGCCACGGGCACCCATGGGATCGGACCGGGCTGCTCAGGGAGGGATCCAGGCACGTTTTGAAACAGGATTTTGGGTCCCAAAAGCACAGCCCTACGTTTGTGAAGCTCCGAAAAAGACTAAGTCCCACAGTTTCAGCCCTTGAAGTGCAGGTTGAGTCCTGCATTCTCCCAGCTCCAAAAAAGAAACCCACCTAAGTGGTTTTGGGGCTCAAAAGCAGAGGGTGGGCAGTGCTTTTCTGAAGCTCAGGAAAAAAACTTAAGTCCGCGGCGCCGCCCGGGCGGGACTGCAGAAGGAAAAGGAGCGCAGAGCGCGCCCCGATCCGAAATCCCCCCGAAATTGCAGGAGGAGCGCGAGCCGAGTGCGCCGCCCGGCGAATTCCAAAAGGTCCTGCAGGGAACGCCCTCCAGACGTGCTGTGGCTGCAGTTCCCGGCTTTATTTGCGAGGGGGAGGTGTTTGGGGGCACAGTGTCTGCAGTTCCAGGTTCTTTTCACCAGGGAGAAATGTTTGAGGATACTGTGCCTACAGGTCCGGTGGGATTTCGGCAGGAATTGCCCTCGGGTCACACTCAGCCTGCAATTCCGGGTGGCATTTACTGCGGGAACCGTCGGTACTTGCACCTCCTGCAGTACTGGGCAGAATTCGCCAGGCGGCGCCCTCGGTCCATCGGCTGCGAAATTCCACCCGATAGTCCGGGCTCCAGGTGTCCAGGGAATTGATTTCCCTGGATCCCACCCCCATGTCTACAATCCAGAGGAACTCAGCTGTTTCCCTCCTGTGTCACAGTGTCTTCCAGTTGCCATAAAGACAGAGCTCTGCAGCCAAGCTGCAGCACTTAAAGTAGCATCTTAAGCCTCAGTGTTGATGTGGTTTGGAAAATTACTACTCAAGAGCTTTTGGGCCCATGCTGAGTAATAGTCCTTGTATTCCCAGGCTCTCTTTTGGGCTGCGGCTTTCCACAGCTGATATTTTTTATCCATCTGGGTTGGTTTCTGATGGCCTGACTTTCCTTTTTCCCTTGTAGAGTCTGAGTAGAGAAGGAGGAGGACTAAGCACACCTGCAGCTGTACCCAAACCTGCACAAGTACAGTGTTCTTTAACCACTTCAGCGCTGCCCAATTACCTGCACGTTTTTCCAGTCCGTGCTCCCTGTGGCAGGCAGAGCCATTCCCTGCCCTGCCCATCCGTGCTGAGCCAGCAGGTCCCTGCACCCCCGTTTGTGCTGAGATAACTTGTTTGGACACCCGTCCCGGCTTCTCTGGGCCACACCATCCCAGCCCGGGGCCACACAGGCCAAGGACAGGCTGTAAATGTCACCCTTTGTACTCTGCCGTGTCCACTTCAGCTGCAGTCGGATTTGGAACTGAGATAAAAGCAGGGCTGTTCTGCTTAGGAGGTGCAGGGGAGGGTGGGACAGGGGAGAAGGGTTTCAACCTGAGGGATTTCTTACATCTCCTATTCCAGATGCTGTAGGTTCATTTTATGCTCTCACAATCAGCTGGCACCCAGGCTTTGCTTCCCAGCAAAGGGCGTGTTGTGTTGGTAACAAATATATGTTGCAGCCTCTACAAACAGCACTCCTTTAAAGCTTTCACACTTAAATTTGGGCTGCAGATCCCCCTCCCAATATCGAGAACCCGCCAGGATCAAGTCTTAGTTCCTTCCTCCCTCATAGGGGTAATAACTACTTCGCACCAGAGCCTCCAGAAGGACATTCATTGCACTGAACGCACTAAGTGGAAGGGCCTCTCCTGGAAATGATCCTCACCACACTGCTTTGCAGTTAAACACCACACGTTTCCCTCCTGCAGAGGAGTGTTCACTGTACACAGCCCAAATACCATCCCAAGAGTGGCAAGGGTTTTCCAAGGAAAGTGAAAAGCAGTTACCCATCCTGCTGAGCATGGAAAGGGACGATGGAGACATTGAATTTAGAGGGTTTAAATGGGTGCTCCATCCCTGGAAGTGTCCAAGGCCAGGTTGGACGGGGCTTGGAGCAAGCTGGTCCCTTCCAACCCAAACCAGTCTGTGATTCTGTGATGATCACATATGTGGAAATACAGTCCTTGCCCACCTACCTCTGTATTACCAATAACTGCAGCTCTCCCAAGCCATTCTATCTCCAAAATTTTGTCTTTTTATCTTGCTGATGCTTACAGCATACTTCTAAAAAAAAAAAAAAAAAAAATCAGTAAAACACCTGTATTAACCAGAATTTCCCCCTTTATCCTACAGTTTCAGAGTTGATTTTCTTCCAAATTTCATAGACATTTTGATAGTAATCATCAATGCTGCAAAAATGTTATGTGTGTGGGGGTACATCACTCAGCCTTTCTCCATGACTCCTTGGGAGCTGGGAGCAGGAGAGAGCTTGTACAGCAAGGAGGGAATGCAGAAATATCAGGGTAACAGCTGAACTTGGGATTTTTCCAGTCACTAATGTGTTCCAAAGTCATTTTCTGCACAGCAATCACCCTTAAGCAATCTCTAAGTAGAGATAAGTGTGCGCAATAAAAAGCCCAGCATGTTTAACTTCTTGTGTGAGGTGTGATAAGTAGAAAATGTCTATTTGTCTAAATTTCAGGGGAAAAAAAAATCTTCAAGGTCCTTCCTCTGCAACAAGGTGGTCAGTTCATCATCCTGAGCATGTCTAATTATTGTGGGAGTATTCTCAAAGGACTAATGTGAAATCTGACAGTAAAAGGGTTTTGATTAACCAGGAATCATCTGGGAGAGTATAAAAGTACCACCCTCCCCTTAATTCTTTCTGCCTGTCACAGATGAAGCAAACTCACCCCAGGCCCCTGCCAAAATCTGACAGGATGGACTGGAGAACAATCATTTATGTCATTTTATTGGTGAGCCTTAGAGTAGCCAAAGCCCTGCCTAGAACTTCTCAGGACATAGGTAAGGACATCTCGTATTTTTCCTCTATTTTTTGTTTAACACTGCTGGCTGGACTCAGCACACGTGGTTATCTGGTGGCTCGCTTGGCCACAGTTCTTCATGGGGATTTTCTTACGGGACAAAGGTGTACAGCAAAAGTGTACACCTGGATAAATCTGGTGTGATCAGCCCCAAGTGTATTGCTTCTAATTCCCTGAGAATCTCTGCAGCATGCAGGAGGGGAAGGGATTACTGAGAGGAACTGTATAGAAGGAAAACTTGAGAGGAAATGTACTGAAGGGAAATTTTCCCTCCTAGAAACACTCGAGCTTGATACAGCATTTAGTGAACACTTCTTATTCTAATGATCTTGTTTTCCAGAGGAAAAAACAAGCATTGGCCAACGATTTTCTCAGCTGCAGGAGAGCAATTTTAAAGCCATGTAAGTTGTGCAGGTAAAGCAAATTTGCTGCTACTGCACAGCCTCGTGTCACTGGGAATGAGCCCTAACCCTACCCCTCACCCATGCAGGACCGGGGTGGTACATATCCTCTCACTGCCTCTCACCAGAGAGCTCTGTAAGTAGTTTGTAGGTGGCCAGGCACAGGTTTAATGCTGCGTGTTCCCCCTGCAGTGCCCTGATCCTGTTTGCCCAGTACGTGCCAGGAGGGACGTTCGGCAGAGCGGCCGCGATGGCCGAGGGGGTCACAGCCCTGGCCAGAAGGTGTGCGGCAGTGGCCAGCGACAGCCCCGACTGCCTGAAGCCTCTGGTAAGCTCAGTTATGCTTTCCAGGTATGGCTTGTCATTCCAGAGCTCTGGCATGAGTTCTTCCAGAGGCACGAATCCATTACTGAGAGACGAGACCTCCTTGCACATGTACATTTGGCTCGTGGACTCTCCTTCTCCCCTCTGTAAAGGTGAACTTCTAATTTTTCACAGGACAGGATTTTCCTCGATACAATATGCCAGGAGGAAAACCTTCCCCGGTCTGCTGACTGCTGTGCTAAAAAGGATCCTGAAAGAAATGACTGCTTCCTCTCCCTGAAAAACTCCTCACGAGGGTTCAGCTCTCCTTTGGAGAGGCCAGATGCTGAAGCTGCCTGCAGAAACCATTCACAGCATGGACAGCCATTAACAGGATAGTAAGTAATAAATCACAGATTGGCTGCCTGGATGTGGCTGCTATGGGCTGGGGACAGCAAATGCAGCAGCAACCAGAAAGTTCTGCCTCTCTCATAATGATTTTTCTTCTAATGTGAATTATTTGCATAATTCAACCAGCTGTAATTGCTGTTCTATAAAGCATGTTCTGCCACCTCCTGCTTTGACTGTAGCTCCCTGTGACAATCAGTCTGGCCTGGTTTATTGTATTCTATACAAAGGACTCACCTGAAACCAAGGGCCTCTCTTTAGTCCTTAGAAGCCAAGCAGGAGTTGTGCTGCCTCTAAGACAGAACTGGCAGGATTTGAGACTTCAATTTCCAGGAAAACGTTGGCCCCACCAGAACTTTCCAAGATAAACACCACACAGTGTAGCTGTTTGTTATGTCAGGAAACCAATAACTTTAGTAGCTTTTATAATCTTATTACTTTTATAATTATGCTATCAACTTACCCTGAGACTAAAGATGTTTTTCTCTGGTTTCAGTTTTATCTATGAAGTTTCCAGAAGACATCCCTTCCTCTATGCCCCAACAATCCTCTCTGTGGCGCTGCAGTATGAGGAGATGATGGAAAACTGCTGTGGAAGTGCTGAAGGCCCCTCCCATCACATGGAGGAATGCTTCCAGAGACAGGTATTCCACCACAGAATTTGAGGTTATTAATGTGTAGCTTTGCTACAGCTACACAGATACTGAGGTAGATATATCAGCATTTCTTTTTCAACATCTGAGCCTGATACTGGAATTCCCCTTGTTAAGCACAAGCTGAAATCAGGCTGCCCTGGAGCACCCCCTGTGCTAAAAGCACTCAACTATTGTCTGAAGGGTTCTGCTTTCTTTTCACAGAGCACTTAATAAATGCTGGTGACTAATCAGCAAGTGCAACAGTTACATCTTGCAACTTGTACAGCTCTCAGCTTGTTTTCTCTCACTATTAAAAAAAAATTTAAAAAATTAAAAACTGTCACCATGGTAGTTTCAGTTTCATTTTCTTTCAATTTTGTGGCTGCACCTTCTTTCTGCCAGGCACCGAAGGTGGTGAAGCTGATAAAAGAAGATTCCCTGAGGCAGGAACACACTTGTGGAATCCTGAAGAAGTTTGGAGAAAGGACCTTAAAGGCTTTGTGAGTCTTCCCCATGTTTATTATTATTTTGAAATAAAGCTGTGGCTCCACAGTGACTCTGAGTACCAGCCCTCTCCCGTTTATGTGCAGGTCACCAGTAGCATCTAACAAGGAAGACAGAGCAGAAATTCAGATTTGTGTGTGGCAGCATCATCATTTCCTTATGAACTGCCAAGAGACTCCAAAGTCTAATCCCAAAGTCTGAACCAACCACACCTCTCTGTGATCAGTTAGACAACCTCTCCACACAAAAATGATGATAGCTAGCACAGTCTCCCACTGTGAATATAAACAGTAACTATTTTCTTTCCTTGTAGGAAGCTTGCCCAGATAAGCCAAAAATTCCCCAAAGCTGACTTTGTCACCGTTCACAAACTGGTGGTGGCCGTGGCCGACATGCACAAGGACTGCTGCCGCGGGGACACGCTGGGCTGCATGCGGGACAGGGTAAAGCCCTTTCCCACTCGTGTGGCTGCAGACATTTCATGCCTTTGCTGTTGCCGGGTTCAGATTTTCGGCTTCCCTTTCTCCTGTACAGGAAGAGATCCTGCGCTACGTGTGCAGCAGCCAGCACGTCCTGTCCAGCCGGATCCAGCAGTGCTGTGAAAAGCCCCTGTTACAAAGGAGCGAATGCATCCTCAACGTGGAAAACGATGACAAGCCTGCAGGCTTGTCCCCCCACGTCAGGGAGTTCATTGAAGACAAAGGAATATGTGAACGTTTTGCCCAGGAAAAAGACATGCACTTAGCCAGGTAACACAGGGCTTCCTCTGTGAAATTCTCCCTGTTCCACTGGACAAACCCACCCTAAAATCCTCCTGCTGTCCTTCCCACCCAAGGGCAGCTGTTTTGGCTTCTCCCTAATTCCTGATCTTCCTCATATTGCAGGTTTCTGTATGAATACTCCAGGAGACACCCGGAATTTTCTGCCCAGATGCTTCTCAGGATTGGCAAAGGCTACGAGGACCTGCTGCGGGAGTGCTGCAGGCCCGGGGCTCCCAGTGGCTGCCGCAGCAGAGGGGTGGGTGCTGCTGGGTCCTCAGGCTCCTCACAGCACATGGAGGGGGTCAGGCATGTCACCCCGTGACTAAAATGCCAATATCCCTGCTCCACCTCCAGAGTCACAGCTCCTGTAACAATCCCAGCAAATCCTGCAAAGCCTGACTGATTCCCAACTGGAAAAAGCACCACAGAGCCTGTGCAATCTTTAGTTGTGAAGCAATTTAACATGGACAGATGGAGACGGAGGGAAACGGATGGAGCTAACACTTCTGTGGGCCCTGCTCCTGAGCAGTGCCAGTTCCCTCTCCCAAATGTAAAGATGCTTATGGTCACTGTCTGAGATCAGGACAGTGGCCCTATAATACCTGAAGTCAGGAGCTGCCCGGTGTCTCAGACACGGCCTTCCAGGTCATGGGGAACGGAGGTGGACATTTTACCACATTCAGGCAGTTTACAGGGGTTTCAGACAGAAATGGCATTAAAACCAGGGGGTCCACATCAGGTGAGAGACAGCTGTAGATACTCAGGACATTCTGCATTCCCCTTCCTCAAATTCATTTATTTTTTTTTCAGGAAGAAGAACTGAGGAAACATATTTATGAAACGCAGAGTGTCATGAGGACAAGCTGTGACATTTACAAGGAGAAAGGAGATTACTATTTCCAAAACGAGTATTACTTTTTCCTGCGTTTCCTTACCCTGCTCCCACTGGGCACAGTCCTGGGGTAACGCCACACGGCTCACACAGGCCAGGCTAAAGGCACTACTGCAACACATGGCTTCACACAAACAGGGCAGCCTTACACCTGCCCACCTGGACCTAGAAACACCAGGCTTAGTCCTGTCCTTATGCTAAGGAGTGTTTCGTGGGGCTTGGCTGGAGCATCCCACAGGGAAGGCAGAGGCTGCTCACTACTGCCTGGTGAAACAAAAACACCAGCATGACAAAATCTGTCATTTCAGGCTCCTCATGAGTTTCACCAAGAAGATGCCTCAGCTGACATCGGCAGAGCTGATCAAATTCACCAAGGAAATGACAACCATCGGCTCCAAATGCTGCCAGCTGGGCCAGGACAAGCTGCTGCCTTGTGCCGAGGAACACGTGAGTGCTTCCTTTTGGTATCTGGGTCCTACTTTTTGCTGAAACTCTGCCAGAAATTCTGCTGCCGGTCCCTAAAACCTCATATAAATGTTCATTTGCAAAAATCCCAGCTGGTTCTGCACTGACAGAAGTCAGCATTAAGTAAAAATATCAAGTGTTCTCTATCCTACAAACCAGGTTTAACTTAAATTCCTCTTTTCCTAACTTCGCTGTGAGCAATGTGCATTTCAGGGAGTTTTGAACATGAAAAAGTAACATAATGTTGTTTTTTTCATTCTCTTGGCAAAGCTGGATCTCGTGCTTGGGGAAATCTGTAGGAGACACCTGGCTGATCCCATAAATCCCGGAGTTTGCCGCTGCTGCAGCAGCTCCTATGCCTTCAGGAGGCCCTGCATAGGCAAACTGGAGATTGATGAGAGTTATGTGCCCTTAGCACTGACTCCAGGCCTTTTTGCTTTCCATGGAGACCTGTGCACCTCAGAAGAGGAGAAGTTACAGCACAGGAAGCAGGAGTAAGATGCTGGTTTGCTGTTACCCCTGGCACTGCTCACCTTCCCCTTGCCCACTGTCCCGCCTTCTCCTTTGGAACACTCCAAAACCAGCCACGGATGTTTCATTTCACAGGGGAACAGGGCACCCCTTTGCTCCCGGCCAGAAATCCATGTCTGGGTGGTGAACAAGGATGAAAAGCTGTGGGAAGGCAGTGGGTGGGACCGGAACGGGGGTTTGCAGGTCTGGGGTGGAGGGAAGCTCCGTGAGCGCGTGCTCCCCTCCCACTTCCCAGAGCTCTGCTCTCCTGCAGGATGCTCGTCACCCTCCTCAAGTACAAGCCACAGATCAGCCCCGAGCAGCTGGGCTCCGTCACAGCCGCCTTCACTGCCATGAGGGAACGGTGCTGCAGAGAGGCCAACCCTGAGGCCTGTTTCCTCAAAGAGGTATTGCTTCTGTTTCCAGCCACAGCTCCTTGGCAACAGGGAGAGAACGGGTATACTCAGGTTTTCGGTCAAAGCATTTTCCCTGTTTATCTCCATGCCTCTGTTTCCCTCGTGCCTTCTCAGTGCTGTTTCAGCCCACTCAACTTCATACTCCAGAGCTGCTCTGGCTCCTCTTTACCCTGCGGTAAATCTGCTTTTCCCTACTTCTCACCTCCCTCCCTCTCTTTGCTGTATTACTTAACTGAACTTTAACAAACCATCCTTGACCCTTAAGCCTTGTTCTCTCTTTTCATAAGTCTTTGCTTTAAAAGATAAAATACAGAAAATTTTCTTTTATTAATAAAAAATGCCCACCTCTGGATACACCTGAACAGCACAGGCAAAAAGATTTCTACCTACTATTTGAACCAGAACTGTATTTCAGTATTTTTCCAACGAATAGCAAATCTAAGGCCACCTGAGCTGACCAGCAATAGCAAAATGCATCCTGCACAGTGATAAACATATCTGTGCTCTGCACATAGTGTAGTGCCCACCCTGCCGAGGTTATAGGACAGGACCTGCTGCTGCCACCTCACTGAACGTGTCACGAACACATCAAGCACCCTCCTGACACTATTGCTCACATGGATCTTCCTTTTTTCCAGGGTCCAGAACTTATCAAAAGGAGTGAGAAAATGCTGTCAGCATAAGGAGCTGCACAGCCCATGGGAAGGTCCTCGCTGGATGACAGGAAGTGACACAAACTGCACAGGGAGCATTTAAACCAAACCAAGTGTCTGAAAGCCAGGTTAAGCTAGAGGGAGGCTGCATGCCCTTAAGTAATTCCACCAAAACAATCAGTTAAATGATGGAAATTCAGGGTTTGACTGTGGCCACCATCTCCTGGTATGCAATGTTATTTTATTACCCCAAATAGTCACAGACCAAAACAAAGGCATTTTAAATCTTAAGCTTATAAAGCATAAGTGCAAATGAGATCAAATTAAGAAAATCGGCCTGTAACCATTCTAACTTAATCACTGAATAATTATTTTTGCATTTTTATAACACTGGCCTTGAACTACAGCATATGCACTCACTAATATAGGCTGCTTGGGAGCGCTGTAAAGTTACCTTTAAACAGAGAAAAGTATTATCTCTGGCATCCCAAACAAGGTGAGAGAGAAAAAAATAAGTAAAATGTCCCAAAAAGGACAGGACAGGGACTGCTGAAACACCTGGTCAGCAGGGAAATGTAAGATCTCAGGTAAGATATAAGCCTTTTAATGACTGTCTCTGCGATTAATGGCTTTGGGCCCAAATGCAAGAGGGGCCCCCACTTCCTCTGTCACCCGTGTGTCATTGCTGTGTTACCACGAATGTCCCATAATAATCTGGAATAAATTCTTCCCCCGCTCTTGTATTTGTCTGAAATGGTTCATTTAGACAGCACTGCACTCACAAAGAACCAAGCCCACAACAGTCACAGCCTGATTTCACTCACCCTCAAATCCCGGGCGACTGCACCTGGTCTGTGCCATGTTCCAGAGCTATCTTCCAGCAGTTTTCAGTCCCAATTCAGCAGGATAAGGGAAATAAACAGGATTCAAGTCTTGAACATCAGATGCTGGCAAAAATAGCTCATTTTAGGAAGTGTGGATGTACACAGAGAGTTGGAGAACCTGCTTGAAAACACCTCCTCTTTTCCATATGGGCTGTGCAAGAAATTACGAATATTTAATATTCCAACATTTCCACTTGGGTGCACGCTCTGCTGCTTCAAGGAACTTTTATTTGCAGCTCTAAGGCAGCTATTACTTAATCTCTACATCTTAACCACTGAATTATTTTTATTTCTCCTCTCTCTACTCCCTTGCCCCTAATATTTTCCTAGGTAGGATTATAAACTGTACCCCCCTTGCCCCAGCCGGAGTAGTTTCAATCAGCACATCGACCTTCATTTTTTGAATTCACATCCCAGTACCAAGATCTCAGGCAGTGTAAAGTTTTATAATTTGATTTATTCCACATGATTTGTAGACAACATGTTCATTTCCTCCCTCACTTACTTGTTACCTGCACAAGGCAAAGGCAGCTGAGGTTGTCACAGATACCAGGTAAAAACAATCGGCTAATGCAGGAGGAACATCAACTGCACACAATTTATTTTATTTGCATCTCTGTAATTTGAGCTCCAATATCCAACACAACTCCACCAGACAGGGCCTGGCATTGGCTGCTGTGCCCTTTCTGGGGCTAGGCTGGACTCAAATTGCATCCATGGGGAGGCCACGAGCCCAACCCTCCACGGTTATGATGTTCAGCCTCTCCCTGAGCACTTCTCCATTCCCTTTCAAACAGAAAACACTGGAAGAACCACAGAATCACTTACTACAGCAGCAAAAACTACTGAGATGCCTTCCAGGACCCACCTGTGTTCAGTGACAGTTCTTCTTTTGCGTTTCACAAGGTATTTCAGGGATAAACACCCTCTCACGGTTAAGAGCTGAGCAGCTTGTACGTGGGAGGCTGCCAATTATGTTTTTCTAACCGTAGCTCAAAGCTTAAGCAAGTTCAGCATCTACCAACATGAAGCCAGTGGGATTTCAGGCATCTTGCATGGATATTTTATAAGTTAAGTGAAAATCCTACCTGCTGTCTTAAATACATAAATACCTTCTGCCACTTGCCTCTACTGAAAAGCTTTCTGCTAGTACAATTCCACATTTCTCTAATAGAGGGATAACCATATACTTAATTTGCATATTTTCTATGAACACAGTGGTTATTGCAATATTTTTCCTATGCCAGCCTCTAGGTAACGGGTTGTACATCAGCAGGGTTTAAAGCCTTGGGCTTTTCAGGGCGTATTTTTCCCTAAGTTCCAAGCCAGATTCAGCATCTGTTGTTTGGGGGATGTAGTGCATCTCCTTAGGTGGTTCCAACCCACATCCCAGCACTGCAGCAGTGGGGGCAGTTTTGGCTGTTTAATGCTCAGGAGAAACTCCCTCACTCTGCACACCCTGAGCTTGAAGTGCTCCTCAGTCCCAGCCCCCAGAAGCAGCAGCACAGCGACTGCCCCTCCGCACACCCAGGGGGCTGTTCCCAAGGGGCCGTTCCCATCAAACCGTGGTCTCTGTTTTTCTAACAGTTCGACTGCGAAGGTGTTGCTGTATCAGGCTCTTCTCTTTCAGGTACCTGAGATGGAGGGGGAGAATGCATTTCAGTAACAGGATCCTGCAAAGATTCAACCCAAGTTCTAATGAGCTGGTCAAAGGGCAATGAAAAGCTTCCCACTAGAAAATGGCAGGTGTTACTTACTATTTTTTTATATATTCCCTGTACACTTTGATTCAACATGATTATCAGCCCATCATCCAATCACAGATCCATGGGTACTGCAGCCTCTCACTGCTGTTGGTCTCAGGACCCAGCTGCTCACAAATACAGAAGCCTCTCTGGCTTGTCCCTATTGGGCATTTTGAGCTACTGTCACAGGAATTCCTGTCATTTACCACACATTTTAAAGGGACATTTGGCACCAGTGTGGCTTAAATGCTACAGAACCAAAACAGTACCACAGTGTGTACTGCATTTATTCTTTCCAGTGGAATACACAGCAGCAAGCACAAGCTGAGGCTTGTAAAGGCTCAAGAAACAAACACAATAAACTGAAGTGACTCTAAGGGTCTAAACTTTCTGAAAAGACCCCACTGTGTGTGTAGTTAGTATTTATTCTGTAATCTTTAACAGAACAGCTGGGTATACAGCACAGGGAAAGGATTATAAATCCCACCCCTCTCTCCAGCAGTCCCAGCAGTGTTGTACCTGCACACTGCTACATCCACGTGTTCTCCTCATGAGCCAGCCCAGCATTGTACAGATTCCCCTGGACTCAGCGACCCCCCTCATTCTACTTCCACTTACCTTGCCATTGTCTGTTGAATCTCCTGCTTCTCCTCTTCATTTATTCTATGCAGAATTGATTCCAAAAAGGGAAGATGAAATGGAATGTACTGAGCAACCTACCAGGGAGAAGACAAGAAATGCACTACTACTCATGGTAACAGAGAAAAAACCCCTGAGGTACCAGAGCTGATGATATACGCACGTCACTGCTGATCTCTTCCACATCCCCATCCATGAGAAAGAACTTGGCAATCTTCTCCGAGGGCCCCTGCAGCAGCCTGTGCAGCAAGGGGACGTCTCCACTCCTCAACTGCTTCTTTTCTGGGATTTATAAGGAATGTCATGACATACAGAACACACTGCAGGGCCTCTCTGTACCTCCTGCATTTAGGAACCTTTTTCTTTGACACAGATCAACCATATCTGACTGCTGTGCAATTACCAGATACCTAGCAGGTCCCTAATATTTTGTCATTTAAGGTACGTTCCCCCTCAGTTAGCTTCCACTCTTTCAGGCATTCCCTTTAATAAAGATCAAATCTCCTGTTTCTTAAAGAACTTAAACTGTTGTGGAAGTAAACATTTCCCACTGAAAAATGAGTACTTTGAACTCAGCATCTGTGATCCAAAACTGTCAGCTGAAAGGGCCCACAACACAATCATTCTGCTTTTCCTCTCCAGAGGATACACATTTGAGGGGTCTCTGGAGAAGCCAAAATGCCACACCGCACCCACACTGCCCAAATGAGGACAGAGGTCTGGGATGAGCCCTGTCACTCAGAGGTACACATTCCACACACACACACACAGAGGATGATTAGAGATTAAGTGATCAGGCAGCAGTGGCTGGCTTACCTCCAGATGCATGGATAATGTAAAGTGCAAATTCATGGGGGCTGTTTTCTATCTGTGAAACAAAAGAAAATCCATTCAGATTCACAGACCTTCCCAGCATTTCCCTCTCAGCAGATACTCCCTGTGTGTCTCAGCTCAGAGATCTGGATCAAAGTGAGACAGAGATCCTGTCTGTGGAAGAGTTTAAAGATGCTGGATTTAGATAAGACAGAAAGCTATGCTGCCATGTTCATTGGCCCCGTGCCAACCCTAATCCTTACCCTTCCATATTGCCCCAATCAGTAACACACTTAGACAAGCCCAGATCATTCCTGCCTGGTTTCCTTGGAGCATCCTGAACTACTTCATACAACTTTCTTTTCATGTTACATGTAGATTTGCTACTTGTATCTTCATCAGGGTAAGACTCTGTGATCCCTGCCTACCCAACTTGCCTGACAGGCACACTGAGCAAACAGCAGAGCTTTTGAACACTTACTTTGCAACTTTTCCAAAACTTCACACCCCAGTCTGTAAGTCCATTCCTTACTACTCCTAGAAGTCATCTTCCTTTCAGTATTACACTCCCAAGTCCCACTAACTACTTCAAGTAATTCTGCAATAGCCAAGTCTCTAGACAATTTAAATGGGACGTTTAACATAAATAAAGTAAAATTGTGCCCTATGCAGCCACATAGAATTGGAGAAACATACAGCACTAATGGGAAAGGTATTTCTGACTGGCTATAATCATACTGGCGGAAGATGGTTCCAAGGTAACTCCAAGGGAAAAAAAATGTAGTTTCAGACAGTACGGCACTGACCTTGAGCAGTACTTTCAACTCTCACTTTCTGGACCTTTCCACCTGCCTAGGTCTAACAGAACCTATCTCCCAGACATGGGATTGAATTCCCTGTTAAGCAAACCGCAATTCCTGGGGATGTCCGCTGGAGGGCAGCCCTGCCACGGGCAGTGACCAGCCTTTCCCTGCATTGGGAACGATGGAAGCGCAGCAGCGTTCACCCTCCTGAGCGGGACTTCAGGGAAGGGGTTCTGCAGTTTCCCCTTCACCGCGCACCACACACCCGGTGTAACTTTTATAGCCTCAAAGCGCCATGAAACACTGATAAAACAAACCCAACCCATGCATTTCAAATGGCCCATGTGGGTTCTTTCACATTCCATTTCATGCAGTATTCCCTGCCTTTCCTGCAGCACTGGAGTGCACGCTGGAATGAACATTTCCAGAACACAGCCACACTTGCTCCTGCCAGGTTACCTTAAACTTGTGAAGCAGCTGTTCTATCACATGTCTGGTTCTCATATGGCTGTTGATTCTTATTTTGGTTTCTGATCCAAAAGCCGGAGTGAAAACTGATGTCTGGAACAAAAACAGCCACACAAGGGCACGAGCATGAGGCAAAGCTCACTGGACAGGGTTCCCTGTCTCGGGGCGCACCCTCAGGTGATGAACCCAAGCCTAAGCATTCCTACCTCGTGGTTGTAGAAGTGGCCATTGATTGAGAACCTGTGAGTTTCTCCTTCTGTCCTGACTGCTGAGGGGAGCTTGGTCCTCTTCCGCACGGCCGCGGCATCGCTGCTGGTCCGGGGCAGGGTGGCACAGTCGTGCTCCTGCTCACTCCTGGGCTTCAGCGTGTGGCTTTCATAACACGGATAACCTGGAAGAACAAAGGCACATCAGCACCGTGTGCAGCTGCTCCCCCCTCCCAGCCAGCAACCCCAGAGGAAGGAAGCTCTCGGTGGAGGTATTTATTTTTTTATTAACATTTTTTTGGGTGGGGAGCAGGAGAGGAGGAAGGCATAGGCATGTGATGAAGAGGAATGTGCTGGCTGTAGTGGCCACAGTTGGCTATTTTGTTCCCTTGGGAACGATCTCGTGGTGAAAGCACAGCCCATCAGCACTGGCTGTTCACTGAGCCACCTGCACAATGTCAGCCCTAGCCAGCCCCGGGTCAGTGTTCCCCCAGCTTGCAACACGTCACACAGAGCATAAAGATTCCCCCTCACTGCTAGGGAAGGCCTGATGGGTGAAATTCATTTTGCACAGCCACAGAACACCCAAATTTTTGTGGACATAAGAGCACCGACACTAACTTTGCTCGAGGTCTGGCTGTTCCTCAGCAGACTTCAGTGTCTCCCCACTAATGTGATGCAGGTCATCAAATTCTCCCCAGCGAGTCATTCCCCTGAAAGACCAAACATTTATTACTCCTCGTTAGCACAGTGATTTCAGTTTATCCTGTGGCCAGGCTTCACGTAGTGCATTCTTGCCCATGCACAGAACTTTACAGAACACAACTACAGACTTCTGCATGGTAATTTTAGTTTAAGTAAAAAAAAAATCAGTTATTAAAATATGGTATAATGAGGGATCCCAAATATATCACAGGCCTATTTAGAGCCTGTTGAACAGAGAAATCATGTCCCTTAAATAACTTGCAGTAATTATTTATCTATTTTACAGCAAAGTTATGGATGAATCACAATAAAGTACCAGGCAGGCACACAGAAAACATGTATTGTTGTTTTAACAGTCACAGGATACATGTCTGCTATACAGATGGGACATGGAAGACTAAATTACATACCAGCCCTTCATGCTACCCAGTTCTGTATGAGAGCAAGGAATTCCATGCAGCCTGTTAGAAAATCTACCTTTTTTATGTCAACATTTCCATAATTCATTGCCTAAACTCTTCAGCAGAAAGTCTTCATCCAGTTACTGCTCTGACTGAGAATAAACCAATTTGTAAGACAATAATAAAAATTCATTTCATATATATATATATATATATATATTCCAAAGAATATTCAGCTAACTCCCATGAACACACCAAACAACAATCTCACTTGTGTTCCACACATTTACCAAGTTCATTCAGGATCACACAGCCAAGCTGCTCTGCATACCTTAAAGCATGTCAGGGCAGCCCCATGTTTCTGGGATCATGAGTTAATGTTTACTTTAAGATTCAGATCTCCACCAGCCAGAAGTTTCTTAAGCACTAAAAGGCAAAGCATGACCTCAGCTGCCAGAGTGGCCCCTGTCCTGCAGGCCACACACCCCCACACCAGCAGAGCTGGGCAAAGTAAACACAGAACCTGTCAGGCCTCAGCCCTCAATTTCAACAGCCAGAGACAGAAAACCTGTCCCTGTCTTGACTAGAATTTCCCAGCTGCAAGGATGGCAGAATTAAATCCAGAATTCCAACGTGCACCACATGCAATCTAAGACAATGGGTAATTAGGAAAAGAAGCTCTGCAATACACAATTTATCAGGGAGTCATTCAGGGTGAACTGCCTCCCTATTGCACATGACTCAGCTTTAGCTCAAGTGCACCAACTCAGGCTGGGGAAATAAGTGTTCAAAACGAAGGAAAAGTACACTGAGAACCTGTAATAGTTGAGCACAACACACTGGGATATAAAACATCACTGGTAGCAGCCTGGAGTAGCTGGTCTGTGGGCATTTTAACAGGGTTTTCTACACTAGACTTTGCACAAAGCCAGGATTCATTCCCTGGTGTGAACTTCAGCTGAACAGCAATGATTCCACACCTGAAGCAGCCAGGAGGGCACTTAACTATCAGCTTTTGGCTTCATGCCGTACTGCGTGCACCAACATGAGACCTTTCAGGGGCTCCCAGTATCAGGTGTCCACAGATACATGTGGAGTTTGTTTGGGGTTTCTTTATACATATATTTCACATACATCGATTTCCCAGTCCTTGTATGGGAATAGTCACTTCCTGTGAACAAGAGCAGCCTCCTCCAGCTCCTCAATCTGACAGCCAGACAAAGATGCTACAAAAACACACCTTTCTGCCCAGCAGAAGCTGTTGAAAGGCCATATCAGTCACAGAGCTCTGCTGTGCAAGCTGGCACCAAGAGCCTTTGGAGAATCTGGGGTACACAGCCAGCCACATCCATTGAAGCCACCCCCAAGAGCTGTCTTGCAATGCTAGCCTGCCTCCTCCCTAGGGAAGTTCACACATTACCTTTTACTAGGGAACAGATCCACGCTCCCTGTTGACTTCAGGGTTACAAAAGAGGGTATCAGCTTCTCATCCTGAATTTTTAATCGGATAGGGTGTCGCACTCCCCAAAATATTGACAGGATTCCTTCAATAAATGGTGCGTCTCCTTCTCGCTGGAGACAAGAAAAAAAAGGAATAAGGAGTACTACATAACAACTGAGTAAAAATAAAGTAGTAATCAATTTCCCCTCAAGTAACAAGAACACAATGGACTCGCTGAGGCTGACACAACTCTGGCAGAGGTTACTTAGAGAGGCCGTGGAACCTCAGTTTTGAGGTATTTCCAAGACATCCAAAACTGCAGCTGACCTGATCAGTCTAGGAAATCTGTTCTGGTTTTTTATATTAGATGGATCATGTCACATAATAAAAAACCCACAGCAAGTGCTGGAGTCCAGTGCGGTGAGGAGAAGAGAGCAGAGACAGGTACCTCCAGATTAGTGGGAGTTTCTCTCGCCTAATTCCTTACCTGATTACATGTCAGTTGTAGATTCTCTTGATCCGAATAGTAAGAGTTATAATTCTTCAGAAGAAAGCTGAACTGCTCTCTAGAAGACCACAAAGAAAGAATAATTTATAACATGTCTGTCAATGTAAAATGCAGGTGTTATGTGGCAGGGTGACACCCCATACCTGTGCTACCCACTGCATCCTTGCATAGGTTTGTTAATGATCAATACACCATTTTCTGGGACTAAAATTTTGTCAGGTTACTGGATTGCTCATAAGTTGCTTCTTTAAACACCTGATACACACAGGAAATTAATTAGTCACAGTCTGACATGATCTTAATAACACTGCCCCAGAATAGCTTGTACTTTGGACCTCTGTTAACAGTCAAGAGAAGGAAGCAAACAGGAACAACACCCTCATCCACCAATATTGCAGGTTATTTCAATGAGGCTTACAGTTTGTTTTCCCTGCATGATGATTTACAATGGCTTCTTATATTTTCACAGATATTCTTATTTCCCAATATCTACTGTATGCTTAGAATTTCTATTTCCGTCTGCTTGAAGCACAACAACTTTGCACCAAGTCTTTGCTCAAAAGAAAAACGGATGGAGATGAAGAGAATCTCTGCCACGCAGACAAAAAGCCAGCTGCAGCTCAGCTAAGGAGGGCTGGGGAACAACAGAATTAGGTGAAATGTATTTCAGGGCCTTCAAGAATGAAATGCTCTTCCCCACACCACTCAAAGATTACTTAGGCTGTAATTCAAGCAAGCAATTTCCACCAGCAGAGGTAATCAGCCATGGGGAACAACTGCATGGAAGAGCACAGGCTCTTCCTTATGGACCACGGTTCAAACAGACAGCACTGCAGAACTCTTTGCACCACAAGGTCTCCACAGACCTGCTGAAGCTGTTCAGGACCCATGTACCAACAGAGGCACTATTACAACTTCTCCCCCAGGTTTAAGTGCAAGGGTGCCCCAGTGGGACAGAGCCCAGCGTGCAGTCTGGCCCCAGGAACGTGGCCTTCCCCTGGGCTCAGCTGGCACACCCTGGAGAGGAGAGCAGGGACAGCCAGCAGGGCAGTGAATGTGTCTCTGTTGTGCCTGGGACAGAGGGGCACTTGGAGTGTGCATGTGAAAAGCTTTCCCTGGCATATCTATCCCTCCCTCCCTTCTCCACTTAGCAAACACAACAGTGTCCTGTTGCTTACTGAGCCTTCTCCCATGGTGAGAAGGGAAAACATCAACTGGGCTTTTACCTGGCAGGGAACATGAGGACAAGGGCTACACCACTAAACTCCACAAGGTTCACTGCGTTCCCTGCTAACACTCTGGATGTAAATCATTTACATTACTGCAATTCCACACAAAGAAATACTTTTTAGTAGCTTTATCAACAAAGTGCTGGGCTCCAAACCAGTGACTTCAACATTTACTTCGACTCACTTTGGTCTCAAATCCTAGGAATACAAGTGGCAAAACCTGTTCTCTCCATCATGTTGGGATGGCTTATTACAGGTTCTTTGTGTCTTGTGAGCTATGAGGGATTGCACTGAGGTCATCCCACCAAAAGGATAAGTTCTAATAGACTTGGATATGAACCAGATATAAGCCCAGTTCTAATCATGCTGGCTACAAGGTAAGCAAGATTAAGCACGTCTTGGCCTCGTACACAGGCAAACTCCAGATGCAATTCAAGATTAATGTGCAAGTAGGAGACAGTCAGTTTTGTCTGACAGATGTGACAGCTGATCCTGCTCGACATGGGCTTCAAACTTTTTATATTTCCCAGAGTAACACCTTTTAGTATTATATTGTTATTGACAGCTGTTATTTCATAAGCTTTTTCCAGGTCAGTAGCTGGGGAGGTGAGCTCCCTCAAAACAGACTGTGAACACATAAGGACTTGGGTCACACTGAATCCTGCCTATTACTCTTAGTCCATGTTGTCTGCAAAGGCAAATAAAATCATAGGCTAACAGCAGCAAGTGGTGTGGTAAGATTCTCTTTCTCAGAGCAAGCTCTCCAGATTTGCACAGTTTCTTGCCTTGTCTAGAAAAATTTGCCATGACCTTCCACAGAAGTTCATGTAAGTACATCTTTCAGGTTTCAGTCTTGCATTAGTGCAACCAACAGTGACAAACCTCTCAAGTCATTAGAAAAGCCCTGAGGGAGAGACTGAACAGCAGCTCACACTGATTTGTTTGTCCTCGTGTAGTGCAGACATCAGAAAAGAAAACATTTTCCTTCTTTTAGCCCCAGAAAGGAGTAAGACATGGACCAGCTCAGTTCTAGGATGAGCCTTATTGTAACACATGTTCCTAGTACCCTAGCCTAGAGACAGATGCCATCTCTGCAGTGCCTGGCTACCAGAAAATCAGCAGCTGTTGTGTTGCAAGTCTGTTCTTCTCAGCAGCTTCCTGACAACAGCCAAACTCAGCCATTAATGGAGACCACAGCCAAGTAACTGGCAGAACAACTCACGTAACATTTACTGCAGATTCACCACTTTCTTCAGTAGCAAAAGCAAGATAAAAGGGAGCTGCAAGGTCAGGTGCCCCAGTGGTAAACCACAGCACAGCCCACACTGCTTTCTTAAAACACTAACCCAGGACAACTCACCTGTGCCCTCTTCTTCCCTGAGCCCATCTCACTTAATCATGAATATTTATGGCAGGTATGCCAGAGACACAGCAGTTCAGCCAGCCAAATAACCCCACATGCTTTGGTCAGCCTTTTCATCCAGCCATTGTGCAATTCCCAAACAGCAGACTTGCCCCATCAGCAAGATTTGCAGGATGCAACTAGAAGAGCAGTAATGTAACAGCAGTTTCAAGGTTTAGATGAGGGAGGACAGTCTGGGAATGGCACTGGAAGCAAGCCTGAGTGCATACGGAATGTCAGTAATTCTTGAGGCTCTTATTTCTTTTAATGTAAGGCAAAAACAACTTTAAACCATGAACTATCATGCAAAAAGGTCTCGACCACGGTCCACATTTCCCCCCTTAAATAGGCAAGTCTAGGGGAGAATAAAGTCCCAGAGACACTGGTTCATGTGGTACATTTCCAAATGCTTTTGTATGCCAATTGTGCAGGAGCTCAAACCAATGAATTACCTCTGACACAAAAGCACCGTGTCCCAACTCAGCAGCATTTTAAAAGGAATAACGTCTGAGGAGAAAGGGAGGGATGTCTTTATTGTCTCTGTGCTCCAGGCAAGGCCCTGACACCCTCCCTTGAATAGGGAGACATCAACAGCACTGCTCAGGCCACATGGAAAAAGATCAGGATTCAGGAACAAATATCTACTGTAGTAGGAGAAATTCCCCTGGGGTAGCTTATAAGTAGTTTACAGGTAGCTTCTTCCCATGGGAACACCAAGAGGGATGGAAAGGAAGTGAGAAGAGAGGCACTTCTTCCAGCTCCTGTGCTCTTGACAACAAGGGAAAATTAATCCTGAAAAAAGGGGATGGAGCTAAACACCAGGAGGCTCAGAGTTTGGGGTAGCATTAGGAAAAATTCCTACCAGCCAGACTGAACAGTAAGAAAGCATCACATAAACTGCAGTTTGAGTGCAATTCCAAGGTTTTGGAAGTAAGTGAAAAAGCCGCTTCCACTGATCACAGCACAGAGCTGGCAGCCTGAAAGACATTTCTGCACAGAAACCCTGAGATCTGGGGCTGTAGGCCAAGCCCCAAGCCACGGAGAAGCAGAGCTCAACTTAAATTCTGGAACTCATGTTCAATTCCAATAGACTTCCAAGACAGGAAAGTCTTCTTCCCTAACTTGGAATTTCATTTCAGAATCCTCTAGAAGGGCTGTTCTCCTTAATGAACAAAACCCACAGACCCAAAGGTTTAATGCTCTGTTCTTTGAATTTCATATAAAGGCCAACTCTGTTCTGCAGACAGGTTAAATAAATTAAGTTGTAGAAATGTCTGCTGCTATAGGCTCAGCTCTCTTCAGGACAGGATCCCCTGTTAAGGAATAAATATGGACTAATGTGAAATAAAGCAGCAAGATCATCGAATGTTTGAGGTTTTTTAATAATTTACCTGGTTATGAACTTCTCCTCATTGATGAAAACAGAAGGAAGATGCTGTGCTTTCATAGTCACTTTCTTCATTTACTCAGAAGAGATGAATCTAAACAAAAGGTTAGAAAAATAAATATATCCACTAGTGCCACTAGGGGAGACTAAATAGGAATCAGGAGCAAAGCTTTAGTGAAACAGGTTGGGACACTCAAGCTAAGGGCTCACTACACTGATGTTGACTACTTCATACTTTGCCTTAATACCCACATATTTCCCACTCCTAGCAAAAAAGCCATAAGCCATTCCCACCAAGTATATACCAGTAACTTAAATTCCAAGTACTACATATACCAGGACTTCTTCAAGCAGTCTTGGGACTACTCCAACCCCATGACTATGCCTCACTCGTTAGCAGTCTGAGTCAGCAGCCCCTGTACTGGTGAGGATCCATTTGTCCATTATGGATAGAGAGCATTGCCCAGGGGCACTGGAACACACCGTACTCAGCAATCCACCCTTCACTGGGTTCCTAAAACTAGGCAAGAGAAGGAGTGTTGATCCTTAGCAGTGTCCTGCAGCACACTGAGGAAGCAGCTGGGATAGTAAAGAGTGAACGAGGCTATAATTACAGGGATGCAGCAATACAATTTACAGATCTCCACGTCGTGATTCCATCATGTTGTGCAGGCAAGAAGCCAGACCCACGAGACTCCAACAATGCATTCCTCAATAAGCTTAATTACCAAGTCCTGGCTCTTTCCTTCCCCCTCAGGTACTAGAAGGTAGGCTGAGGAGAGTAACGTGACAGACTCAAGACTGCCAACTGATGCCACACTGAAAAAAACCTCTGTTTCAGCCTGAGAAGTGGCATCACACACGAGGGGAGAAGAAAAACCCCCACAGACATCTCATGAAAAGTAGTAAAATCTCTGAAGATTGCACTGGAAATTATCATTCCACTTTTATTTCTCTTACTTGGGAATGACAACAGAGGAATTTGCCTCACAGCACTCAGTGTCCATCTCCCTTCTGCCAGGAGATGGAGTTGAGTCTGATTTCAGCCTGCATTGGACAGGGCCTGGTCAAAGACACCTGCAAAGTAGTTGATTGCCTACAGTTCCGACGACCAGCAGCCTTCCAAGAACCAAGTGAAGAAGCATTCAGGCTGGAATATATCCTGGCTGGGCAAAGAGTCAACACCTCGCTTCTGTGTCCTGCACTACTGAGCTGCTTTTTTAAAGTCACCGAGTTTCCATAATCACAGATGAATGGCTTCCAAAAAACATATGTGGACAAATGGGATGTTTTGCATGTAAAAAACATGATCTTTGCCCTACAAAACATACAGGAAGTTGTTTCATGACCTCTAAAACCAGAGTGCACCACCAAAATGAGCTTTACCTGAGCAGCTGGGGTTTCTAGCAGTGCTCCATCAGTAGCTCACCGAAAGGAACAGCACCCTTTGTCCTTTGGTGACATCCATCAAGACAAAATTTGGCCTGTACCAAACAAGCCCAGGGACTTCTATACAGATATCAGTTTGTGTGTGAGGAATACACTGTGTACACCAGTGTTGGGATTTTGCCTCTGAAATAAGTTCAGTATCACTGGTCACACCTTGAAATCTGATTTCATGTGATTTACTGAGACCTCTAACTGAAGCAGCTGCCTGTGCCAGTGTAGTTGCAAGCCAATTTTACCAGATGCAGAGGAGTTTATGTACATTGGCACCTGAATAACTGCATACACACTTTAGCTTTCTCCTTTCTGTCAGGAAACAACATGCTTGGAGCAGTGGAGAACCGAGTCACCTCTTATTAACTGGGGAGTAGTGACGCTGGCAAGCTCCAGCACCACTCACTGTTTGTGGTTGCAGTGTTATTTTCCATACAATTTGTCCTTAAAACAATTCATCTGAAAGGAAAAGCTGATGTCTACAGATGGAGAGAAGTGATCTTTACACACACAGAAAACAAAGGAGATGAACCTGTTCTGCTACACAGTGGCTGGCTCCTAGTAAATTATTTGCCTTAAACATACTAAGCAGATCTTAAATCAGCTAGATGCCATTAAAATATTGAAAATAAAGCTAGTTGGAAGAGTAGGCCGTGACAGGAATAGTTCTTAACCAACATCTCTCCCTTATCTCTCCCTCACTGCCCCAATACCCAGGACAAAGACTTCTCTCCTATAGCTGGCACAACAGCACAAAAACTTGCACTGGGTTTTTTTCAGTTATGTGACCAGCTCTTATCAACCTTGTACCAAACACTTCCACACCACCAGCTCACCCAGAGACAAACCACTTCTCCTTGTACCCTTCCCATGGGTGCATTTTGGCTGCACATGTCCCATAGCCTTTATATTTAATCAAGCCCAAGATCTGCAGACTGAGACCACGCAGTGACTTCCCCAGCACAATTACCTGACACTACAGATGTCAGGATATTTGCACTGGCGCTCCCTAAGTCCATAAAGCTGTTGGATTTTCTATCACCTCCTGGTATTTTACTGTTTTCTGTGTCACTTCCCTGTAGCTCTTTTGAGGAAGCAAATAGGAGAAATTAAATGGTTGCCACTGCTCCCTTGGATCTGAATTAACCAAACCATGCCAGTTTTCCAGCTCTTCTGACAACATATGGCTGTGCCATCTATTCAAAGCCATCTCCTGATTTGGTTGGTGTCACACAGGTGTCTTTACCATTACGTTAAACCGGACTAGAAGCACAGAATTCCCTCAGGTAAGACCTGGAAAGTGGGATCTTGGCTGGACTAACCTCCTGACCTGAGATTTAACCATGAAGAAATATAATGCTTGGAGGAAGACTGACTGAAGACTAAAATACTTCAAAAGGGAAGAAAAAGGAAGGCAAAGTCAGCAGTAAATAAGAAGCATGGCAGATGCAAAATGAGCATCTCTAGAGGAAGCCTGCAGCCATTGGAGAAGTCTAGGAAAAGGAAAGAAAACTGACCACTACACAATCCCAAAGCTGTGAGACCATCAGGGCACAAGACAAATCTCGCAAAGGTAGTGAGCTTCACTTTTCTCTGGAGCTTTATATCTTACCTGAAATGCTTTTTTTCCAAGATAAAATCCAAGTGTCAGTGGAAAGGCAGATGAGAGGACTCATTCCATTTCATTCAGTACAGTGATCCTTAAGTCATTTGCTTAAGGGGACAGCCCAGGGACAGGACAGTGGAGGAATGACACAGCGAAGTGAAGTGCAAAGAGCTACACAGATTTTTACACAAAGAAAAAGAGGCAGCTGCAGAGGAGGGCTGGAAGGAGAGGGACACCTGAGATACACACTGAGCCAAGCAGGAGCAGCAACGCAGCACCTTCATTTGTGTCACAGCCTGGATGTGCTTTTTGGTGCATCCATAAATTACGACAGGAACCGCAGAGCATGCAGTGTGCCATGCTGAGCTCTACCAGTGGAGACACACTAAAGCCCCAAACCTCCACAAAGATCTCCAGGTATTTTGACCCAGTGCTTCCCAAAGCTCTTCTAAATCCACAGGAAACCAGGACGGGCTGAACCTTTTCCTTTTCTTGTATGGAAGCCACAAGGCTCAGCTGTCTGTTAACTCAGCTATCAATTCCATCCACATGGAATAGTTTGTACAGCAAGAAGCTTTGCACCATAGGCAAGACAGCACATCCAATTCATTTTCTAAACTCACAGGTGTCTGGTATTTAGCAAAATTTTGGAGCATTACTGGTATCTATAAAGATGAGTTTAGGATTTATTCACATGGATAAATTCAGTATCAGCAGCATAATTTTACTAGTCACATAGTCTAGTTGTGAGCCCTCATGTTGTCTTTTTTTTTCTTTTTGTTTAAGTTAGATGTCCCTGCCATCAAAAAGTTTTAATTAGAACAAAGTACTTAATCTGAACAATTTTCCCCACTGAAAACAAGGGGGTTGTTTTTTCCTTGGTCTTTCAGACTTCTTCACACTTTATTTTAAAAGTCAGCTGCTCAGTATGGAGCAGTAACAGCACTACCTGATTTCAAATCACAGATAAGCCCTCTGGTCAGGCAGGCTCACAACGGGATTTGGTTGCCAAAACCAGCAGCAAGGTGGTGTTTATCTGAATATGTGCCAGTCACAACGGAGGAGATCCACAAGTTCCCTCTCCTCACACATCGATAGACCAGGGCTTGCAGACGTTTCAAACACTAAGTAACTCATTATTATGAAGTAAAGTTACTTTCTGTTTTGGGCCGCTTAGCACAGACCGTTTTTACCTGCCAAAAAAGAACACACAAGGTCACTGATCAACCTTCTAAATCCCAGTGGCCACTGAATGCAGGGCAGAGAAGGCTTGTGCCCACGGACACACGGAGCAGCAGCACGATCTATCGTCCACCTGCTTCAATCTCAGCTGACTCACAAACCCCCTAAATGGGAGATTCTGCTTTGACGAGAATTTCTGAGTGAGCATTTCTCCTTCCCTCCGGCACCCGAATTAGCCCAAAGGAATCTGACTGGAGCTCTGGGTGGCTGCGAAGGACCTTGCTTTCCCCCGCCACTGCAGCTTACACCGCAAGCAGAACAGCTCCAGCTTTCCATTGCACTCACCTGGGCGTGCGATCCGAGGAGAAGTTTCACACACCTTTCCCTGAGCCCTGGCAGAGGCATGACAGCATGGCCCCGGCTGACAGCTTCCTCGGCTGCTCCAAGGAAGCCGCGAGGCTGTTCGTTAGTATTTTGCTTGAACTGGGAGTGCTGGAACCCCAGGACACTCCCCGCACCTCAGTGCATGTCGGGAATATTCACCTACACACTTTCCTTCCTCCAAGCGCTGACAGGAGCGCGCCCTTAGTCACGGTTACACCTCTAGGAAGCTCCGGTTAACACTTTAATCACTAACTTCACGAGGGAGAGGCAACCTGCTGACTCCCGGGAATCATCTGCTGGCAGGACACACTCTGAAACATCCAGTGCCCGAAGCGCTGTTATGCTTTAACCTCTTCTGTTTTCTAATCCATTGGATAAAGTTTTCCTTCAGACACATGCCCATCTCCAGCATTTGGTGGAATAACTGCTACAAGCCATCAGATCATGCCTAAGTGTAGATACGTGGATTTATAACATTATGATAGAAATTGTGACAGCACAGCTTGATCCCTCAACCACACACAGCTGTGTAATCCATTTTTTGCTGAACTGTATAATAACCTCATGAATATTACTCATTGGGCAAGAGTTTTATCTGTAAGAGGGAAAGGATTGCCACTTACCTTAATTGCTCAGCAGGTAATTGTATAAGCAGATGTTTAGGCTGGAAAAAAAATATTTGAACTAAGACACACCTTCCCAGTTCCTCCTGTTTGCCCACCCATTTACAACAAGCAGTTTATTCAACAGATCAAACGCAAAACTAGAAGTTACTGGGCCGCAGAGAAAAGCATGAAAAATGCCAGGCCTGAATTTCCCTTCACACCCATCTTCTTGCACTGCAACTGATATCAAGTTGTTTCTGCTTTATATAATTTGAAGTTAGGGAGAGGCGGAACAGACTCAAATATTTGATTCCTGATCAAGTATTATCCTCTGGTGTATTCCTCTCCAGAGCCAGACACGCTGCCACACACACCCCACTGTACGCCTGGTATTTGGAATTATAGTTTGTGTTGCAGTTTCTAGCTCTGCTCCTCAAAAATATTGACATATGGATTTTACTGGTATATACAACACTGGGAATCTCTCAAAACACAAGAGGGAAGCAACATGCAAGACCTTTTACTCGATTCCCAACAGCACAGAATCTCCATGCTGTGGTGGCATTGGAGCTTCACGCCAAACTCAACCTTGGGAGCTGTTCCATCTCATCCATAATTGCTTAACACAAATCCACACAGCTTCCCAGCTGGTGTAAAACCAGAGGTTTGATTTTTCCTGTCCCACCTTCAGACACTTGGGCACGCCGCCTGATTCTCCGGGATCAGAGAGCTGGAGCAGAGATCTGGGGCAGCCTGACCCCTTCAAGGCTCTAACCCAAGATAACATCAAACATCTGCTTTTGACAAGTCTGCCACCCCACTGGACACTCACAAGCTCTTGGATACCAGGAGGTTCCCAGGTATTTTCAGAACTAAAGACCACATTATTAGCTTCCAACAGGGCAGTGTGATGTTAACACCCCAGGGTAAATCAACCTTCATCCTGACCCCAAACTTTTAAACTTAAAAAGCAAACTAAACCTGAAGTTTCCAGGGATAGCTTCTTTTTTGAAGTTTAAAAGCAAGTTTTGAAAACCCAATGCTTTTATTACTTAGACTTATGCAAAGATGTCTCAGTAAGACATTAATATAATAAAGCAACAAACCCTCTAATTGTGGTAAAATCCTACGGTTCCATTAAAACCAGGCGTGTTGATTCTTACCTTGGCTTGGACAGTGTGGCTGCAGTTTGTTTCCAGTTTTCCTTCTCACACTTGAACTGCTCCTACCAATGTCCAAGTTTTGATCTCATCTGAGTCATGCACAATTATCTGGTGAGTACTCTGGAGGGATGGGTCAGTGCAGACTAAGAATAGGTATCTCATGGGGAGGGGAAGCAGGTCTTTAGGGCCACAGAGCAGGAACTAGCTCACTGCAAACTCCAAGAAATGGAATGCTTTGATTCCTTTCATAAAAATTAAATAATCAATGCACAAAGACGATTACTTTTTCATTTTTGTAATGAACATAGTTTACATGCCCTGGAAACCTGTGAACAAGTCACAGCTCGGTTATACTATTTCACCTCTTAAGCAGAAGGGTAACAATAATTCCTTTAGAACAGGCAGGGAATGTGATGGTCCTGGAGACTTTGCGGGCTGTGCTACATTTCTGCTCCTTGAATAATTAATAACCAAATAATTTAATAACCAAATAAGTTAATAAGTCATTGGAAGTTGGAGTTGAGCTGTTTAATAACTTGGTCTCAAATCATTAACGAAGTGACTGCTAAAGACAGGAGAGAACCTCAAATGGGGAAAGCAGAGATTCCTGTTCTATTTTTGTACTAGACAATCACAATAAGCAGGCTGCCTGCCACAGCAGCACCACACAGATGTGCTGCACTTCAGTGGAAGAGCTTTGATAAACACTTAAGATTCCTCTGCTCTGTAGCAAGAAGGAAAATCCCTAATCCTGTTTGCAAATACCTATTTCTAGCCAACTTATTAACTCCAAACACAGAAAATTCTTATTGGGCTTTCTGAGCCAGCTACTCTAATGCAGAGGGAGACCCTCAACTGACAAGATCTGAAGTTATCATAAAACAAGTGATCAATCCCTCCCTTTACATTACAAATGCTACTGGGGGGGTGGCACTGGTCATAGCAACAAAGCAAGGAATTTAAAACAGGATTTACCCTGCAAAGGGCCCCCCAGTCTTTAGCAAGATTATCTTCTGTCATCACACCCAAGTGCCAACAGCAATACTTGTGTGCCAGAACATGTTCTGGAGCCACAGCTGATAAGCACAGAAACCAGAAACAGGGGTAGCAGATGATTAGCTCAGATAATTAAATACACAGTGCACACAGCCACTACAAAGGCTTATATACTGTCACGGGCCATAATCCCTCACACATACCATTTGGTGGACTTTGGGGGCCATGAGTTTTGAAGGAATAGAAAAGGAGCAGAGCTGATGCTTGCAGCATCACATGGGCTAAAGGCTATGGCTCTGGACAGCACATCAAGAACTGGAACTTGCCAGGCACTGACCTTTGCCTGCATGGAAAGCAGCTTGCCAGTCTCACTCCCGTTATCTTTGTGAGCCACTGCTGGATGAGCAGGTCCAACCTGAGCATCTGGAACACCTTTAGTCATGCCTCGTGCGTGGCATTGATTATCCACACCCATGGAGTCATCCATGCAATATTATAAGACTTCAGAAAGGCACACAGGATTTTCACTGCCTGGAGCTACAAAATTCCATACAGGGCAGAACCAGAAGGAACTGCCCTGTCCCAAAGAGCTACAGTCATACAGCTTGTCACCCATTACAGCTCAGCCAGGAGTAAAATCACCACCTTATCACATCCAGCCAACTTGCACAGCACTTACAAGCTGTAACTCCTTCACACTCAACGTTTCCAGACACAGATTTTTCTCAAGTCCATGAAATGTGATTTCCTCAATTTTTTTCTGTAAGTCACTCTATATCTGGACGATTCTGTCTTCAAGATAGAAAACCCCTGGATTATGTACAAATGGGGGGATTAAATTTGAAAAGTATTACACAGCAGAGCTTCTCCTGTACAGACGAGGGGACAGTTTGTCCCTGCAGCAAAACACACTGAAATATGTTTCAGTGATCCTTACGTAGGTAACGATTAGTGCAAAAAAAGTGTGAGGAACAGCTCTCTCTTGTTTTAGCTCTGTGGTTATGGAGCAAGGGATCACAGGCTGCTGGGCACAGGGGAATGTGTGGCAGTCACAGTGTGTCTGAGCAGGCCAGGCTCCTGAGCTCACAACCCCTGCACAGTGCAGACGTTCTTCACACCACACATCCTGGCTCTGAAGGGCACACAGCGCTGCATTGTGTGCTGCTGAGCACAAACCACTCCAGGGATACTCCAAACTGCTGGGATGCTGTAAAACCAGCAACATCTGAGACTTGAAACGTGTCTCTATACAGAATACTGAAAGTGACAGCCAGCAAGTAACAGCTCTGAAGTGCATCAGAAAAACTGTTCAGAGAACTGACCGTGTAATTTGTGTACTGCATTAGACATCTAATGAGATGGTAGAGCAGATGATCTAGAGGCATCCCTGGCACTTATTTATGAATTTCCTCTTGAAAATCTCACAGGAGCACAGAGAACACTGCGAAGGAGAAAGTGCAAAGCAGAACACATCGGGGCTGACTCACCGAGGCTCTGCCCTGGGCTTGGTGGGTTGAGTAGACCACTGTGACTTCCTCTCTAAGAAAGTTCACCCCCTGACACAGACATTCCTCAACTCTGCTCAGTCTCCTCGCTGAAAATCACCCCTCAGACACTGCAGCTGCTTGCTCTGCACTGCTCCTGGCCTTCCATAATGCTGCTTTTCCGTTACAATATCAAATAACCCCTTGGGGCATTCAGCTGTCGAGCACGTTTTACCAAGAGTAAATACATTTATATACTTACTGCGTCACATTCCTATTCTTCTCCTCCCGAGTGTCCGATTGTATGGATCACATTTTTCTTCTCACTCAGATATTCAAGGCCCAAATGCTTTTGAGTAGGATCCTAGAGCACAGGGTGGCACTTATGTGTCCCCTTGAGGGCAGAGGCGGTGGCATTTCAGTGGCGCTGGAGGAAACAATAGTGTCTCTAACTTTGAAGGGCCAACCCCTGCCAGTGTCTGGCTCTTACATTTACAACCTACACTAGGTTTTATGGGAATTAACAGGGCTAAAATCTGATCTAATTGTTGAGGGCATCTGACTGTCTTTCTGGCCTAGAAGCGCTTTGGAAAAACAAGTCCAGATGAGAATAGAAGCACATGGAACGTGGTGGGATATCAAACCACTACCTGATTTGGACTATGAGCTCTGCCAGTGCCTGTGTAAGGCAACATAAACAAGTCAATAGCTGTTTAGGAGATGCTGAAATTCTGGAAAGATTCTTCCCTGCACAGTGGTTTGGAGGGTGTGTCTTCCAGTTTGGAATTTATCCGTCTGAAACTGTCATTCTCAGCCCCGTGGGCAATACCTTGCTTCTAGCCAGTACACATGTCTTTACAAGTGAAGAATCTGAACAAGCTGCCCACGGGGAATGCAGATTCAACTGCTGGGATGGTATCGTCCCAGCTTTTACAATGCACACAGGAAACCACAGGCTGCTGGGTGATATATGTGCCAGTGTCCAACAAGAGGATGGTCAATCAGCTAAACAGCTGCATGGAAATAAAAGTGTCTTTAGGACTCTAAGCTGGAAGCTGAGCTCGCCCTGATCTGTGCAGAGAGCACAGGTTCCAACAGGTGCAGGAACGGAAGCAGTTTCAGGTATGAAATGTTATGCAAAAGTTATTGCAGAAACAGGAACTGCATCTGAGGAGTAAATGTCCAGCTGATTCCCAGAGGGATATGGCCAGGGAGCTGAATGCTCACGTCACAGAGCACCTGTGTGCTGCTGTCAGCTCAAAGCGCTGCAAGAGTTGCTGCTGAATTTTCAGGCCTTTATTTACAGCAACACATTTCAGCATTTCTGACACTTTTGTGACAAGTTAAGGATTATCTAGTGAAATACCCCGAAATCGAAGCCTCACAGACCAACAAACATTTTTACAAGATCGATGTGAATATTTAAGCCTGGCATCACTCCTGACATCCAGCATCACAGGTTTGCACTGAAGTGACAGTGTTTTCCAAAGAGGGACAATCTTTGCTGGTCAGAGACAGCTGCCCTTGTCACCTGAAATGTCATCAAAGGTGGCATTCTTCTGGGCTTGGATCCTCCTGCTTCCACTTCCCCCAGCACTGAGGAAGGCCCTGCCAGGTGCAGGATATGCCTTTTCCCAGTGTAAAAGACTTTGTACAAGAATTACACATGCAGATCTCCATGCTGGAAAAGGAAAAGCAAGATCTCTCTCTGTCAGTGCTCTGAGGTCAGTGATTCACCTTAATGATCCTGGCTTGCCTCACCTGGGAATTAAAATTTTGTAACTTAAAAGTTGTCTTGCAAAATGTATATTTTTATACTTAATTTACATGTTGAAATAAAAAAAATCGCTTGGATTTTGTCAGGAGTTCTTGTGAATGCAAACAGTAATGTCTCCCAGCTCTCCCTTGGCTTGCCTATCTTAATTTCTTATGTTTTTCTTTAGCTCTATTTTCCAGCAAGTCAGTTTCCAGAAAAACATTTTATTGCAAGTCTTCCCTGGTACCTAAACTGAATAAATGCCATTATATTCAAAAGTTTGATACAGAGATGATGTAACAAAAGTTATGTCATATGCCAACTCCTTATCTCACACTGAGCTAGTTCCTTAGTACTTGACCTTTTCGTGACTGTTTAGACTATAAGCGTTTCTGACGACACGCGTTAGCTCTTATCCAGAAAAAAACCACTATTGCAATATAAGCACTAATAGTTATATCAAACTGAAGCCAGCAGTGCTGTGATAGAAGCCAAGACTGTTGGGTGTCAGCGCCGAAATCCCGGGTTAATTAGGCTGCAGTGCTGCGCAAGCACCACAAGACGGCGCCATCCCAAGCCCGCAGTGCTTCCATGGAACCACGGACTGGTTTGCATTGGACTCACTCCAGCAGGTCCATATCCTTCTCATGTCGGCTGAAGAATCAGTTTTGACAAAAGTTTGTATTTAAAGCGGTGAAGCTGAAATAAATGTACTCTTCCACTGGTGACACGACTGTTAGAGCTGTCAGCATTTGTGTATCAGTCACCCCCTTGTGAGATGCTCTGCTGAGTGCAGAAAAAACAACTGTTATATTTATGTTGGAAAGATGTTTTAAGGGCCCACGTAATTAAAGTGTTAAGGAGGCTATTAGAGCTTCCAAGGCTTAAGGAATGTCCAAAGGAAAACATGAAATATACACTGACTCCAGCATGCTACATGTAGAAATAAAACATAGCTGATGCCAAACCTCTCATTTACACCTGCCTTGGGACCGGGCTTGAAAAGTATTCAGTTTTAAAGTCTTCTGAAAGTCTGGAAAACTACAGGCCAGTAAGTGGTTGCCTTTACCAGGCAAATAAGTAGAAATCAGAACAAAGGATGAAAGTGAACACAGGACTACACCTAAAATTATGGGGAAGGGTTTATGCAGCTTTTGATGGCAAAAACTGTGGCTCAGGATCTCTCAGGATCCTGCTGAAAGGGGACCCAGGTGGCAAGGATACCCTGGCCCCAATGTCCATCACTAAAGATCCCTTGAGAAAGGAGAGGAGAAATGACTCACAGAAGAATAAAAGGTTAGAAACAGAAGCCAGGACTAAATAATGGTCAGATTTGTTATTGGAGAGAAGTGGTCGAAGTCCCACAGAGCTGTGGGACCTGTACTGTTCAACTTTTATCTCTGAGAGCTGAGTTATGTGCGAAGAGTAAACAGTTCTCCTTGCCCTCTAAAACTCTTCACATACGAGTACAGTACAGCACGTATCAATCTAAGTGTCCCGCCGAGGCTGCTGTACCACATTCGGACACCAGATGACGCTGCTCGCCCGCGTAACGCCCCGCACCGGGCCGGAGCGCTCCGGCGGGACCCGCGCAGGAACCTCGGAGCGCGTTCCCGGGAGAAGGGCTTTCCGTGCATAGCTACTGCTGCCTTACACTACTGGCTGAAAGATACGCGGGGAAGAACTTGACTTCCTGATGAGCTCGCTTAAAGCGGCGCTGTAGTTACATTTTACTGCGCTGCACTTTACTGGGGTGACCTGGGGCGGAACAGAGGAGGATGGACTGAGGTAGAGCTGCCTTTCACACGCTGCACATGCAGAACAACCACACCAGCGTTTCCCTGCCAAAGGGGTGCCCGTGCTGGATCTGAGAATGCAGGAGCTGATGTGAAACAGAAAATTAGTCCAGGGTCAGGGATATTTTTAGATCTTCCTGCACAAGAAGTAAGAGCAGAAAAAGGGCACAAAAGATTCAGTTTAAGTTATAAATGCTACAGTGGTTCAAGGGCAGGAAAGAAAACTGGTCCTGGACAAAGAAGCTGAAGTGATACTCAGGCTACTGCTTGCTTGAAGTTGCTAATGAAACACTTGTAAAGAGAAATCCCAATCCTCTCAGGAAAGCCAAATATTAAAGGAAAAAATCTAGACCAAAAATGCCAAGTCCTGGACAAAACAAGAAATGGACATGGCCACTCTGACCTTTTCTGTCCTAAGGGCAAGAGACTGCTTCTGCCCTTGTTGTGAACAGGAAATATCCTCTCTTACCTTGCAGATTTATGAGTTAATGGACTGGAAGGAAACACAATGTCCTCTCCCATCAAATACTGTGACCACATAAACAGGGCTGGATCTTATTGACTGCATCTCTGAGTACCTAAAATGATTGAGCTACTGGTATTGGGAGGCATCCCAGCATTGGATAACCTGCAGGAATTGCAGATGTTACCTCTCATCCTGGCTGCTGTTCTCCCTGTCTGTTGGACACTGTTGGCACTGGGGCTGCTGAATGGCTCATCTCATTAACACCGTAAGCTTCCGACTGGTTCTGACCCACAAGGATAACCTGACAATTTCCAGGTTCAGCCTGATGTGTCTGACACAGACACAGCAAAATATCTGAGGCACTAACTTCCAGCTAGACTAAGGACACAGCACAGCACTTGTGTTCTAGGAAAAAGGCCCAGTTAGCCAGTCAACAGCTTGCTATTTCCTGGGTGGTTTGTGCGTGCAGGGACTTGCTCCTGCAGGTTGCTTTCAGTCTTTGTGTTTCCTCTAACAGAAATTAATCTGTTTCTCATAAAATTAAATATGAGTATCTCTTTGTCACCAGTTCTGAAAATCACATGGGCATCAGCTTGTTCTATTCCTGTTCAAAGAAAAGTCCTCAAGAATTCAATTCAAGTCCATGTTTGGACACTGTATCGTGGCAGATGCTTACAACACATGGGATAGCCTTTAAATGTGCAGTTCAAAGTCTCTCTAGGAGAGACAACCATTATATTTTAGGTTTTATTCTACATTTCTCATGTAGACAATGCTCCTGGTGCTATCAATGTGCCCTAAGAGTGTATTCCATCTTTTTCAAAAATAAATACTAGACCAAAATGTGGGGGGGAAATACTTAATTTCATGGTGCCTGTTTTTGGTGGCGTGGGGTAGGGGAAATACTTCCTTCATTCTTTTTTTCTGCTATATCAGTAAAAGCAATTTCTCTAAAAAAATGTGCACTGGCTGCTAATAGCAAGGAGCTGTCTCTGTGGAACACCTCTGATTTGGGAGTATGAATAAATTTAGTCTAAAATTTCATCATTAGTGACAGAAGTATTAATATTAAAAACCTAAGGAATGGCGAAATCCATGGACAAGGACTTTTACAAATGATGACATGATTTTGAATACCTGAAATTCAAATATACCTGGCTTACAATAACAACAGAAGGTTGTTATTCTAAAAATCAGGCCACTTCCAAGCTTTCAGCAAAATCAAAGGCATTTGTAGCAGATAACTGGACCATGAAGCACACTGGGAAATTTTGCCACCACTGCCAAGGGACAGAAGATCAAGCCCAGAGCAAGCACACGTGATTTAAAATCATTCAGTGTCTGGTACTGAGCAGGGAACCTCACAGGAGAGTAATAAAGGCCTGTTTACATGGAAACACATGTTGGACACAATTTCAAAAACTCAGGGACATGTCTCTGAAGCTCAGCTGTCATCTAAAGATGAAAGGCCAAGAGATTCAGCCAGGGCTTTACTGCTGTGCCATAACTGGAAGGAAAACCTCTGTATTTTTCCTTTACTGTTCAGAAAATATTTACATAGAGATTTTTTTCTGTTTGAAAGATTTAGGAAGAAATCAGACAGACATCCAGAAAGGTCACAGAAGGTATTAGACACTGATTTCTTAAATGATCTTGTCAAAATCCTCTAGCAATTTGCCTTTCTGAGCTTCACCTGGGACACTCTTAAACACCCCTTCTTGCCCGTGGGCCCAGAAGCCCATTTAAGCTTGGCATTTTTCCTGGTTTTGAACTCTTTTCCTGTTTTTGAACAGGAAGGAGCCTGGGCAGTGGGGTCCCTGCCCTGCCAGCAGGGTCAGGGTGTTTGGCTCCCAGTCCCTCAGGGCACAGCCGGTCCTTGTTGGGCCCAAATATTCCCCTGCTGGAACTTGCCCACTTGCCACAACATTGATAGTATTTCCTGTGTGCTCTCTCACGGAAGACGTAAAAAATTATGTTGATATTAATTGAAAATAAATGTAAAAATATTTAAATGCTTTTAAATTCATGCAATAGCAGGGGAGACACTTTGCTTCACAATCTGTTTTCATAAAGATGCTTTCAAGTGGATTCTGTGAATCTAGTTCCTGTGTAAGTAACAAGATTCTCCTCCTGTAACATCCTCTTTTTATTGGTGTCTACTCATCTAATGCTTCATCTGGCCTTTTGAAGTAAAACATTCCCATGGGCTCTGATGGTCATGAAACGATCAGATGCTTATTATGTTCACCTCTTTCACACCTTCTAAAACAGAACCATTAAACCTCTCTAGTCAAAAGACTGGTGCAGGATGCACACACGAAAGGAGTGCAGCACACACCAGCAGGAAGTCTTGGTGGTGTTTTTCACTTCAGGGATCTTCTTAACGCCTGTGAAACGGGGTCAAAAATATCAGATTACACAAGTGGGACAGGGAAATCATGTCAGTGACTTCAGTGGGGTGAATAAGACCCTTGTAATCCCCAATAATGTGTTAGGTCAAATAATGCAGAAGAGAAATAAATCATGCAAATCCTTCATTAGGAGTGCAACCTGCGTCAGCTTCAGGCAGGAAGATCAGCTCCCAGACAGTGTCTGTAAGAGCCACTACAATGAAAACAAACTGGAAACCAGTGTGTCACCTGTGGCTGAATTTCCTGGCTCTAAGGTGTGGAGCAAAACCATAATCCACTTCAAATCCTTTTTTTTCTGTGTCAGTTAATTTGTTTATGAAGTGCAATGAGGGTGAAATATTTTGCTTGAATCCTTTCCAAAGGATTATAAGGTAGATTTACTCCAGAAAGGTAGAGAGCAAGACACTATTTTTCTGACTTACAGATTTACAGGATTCTCTTTTAAAGGGTTAAAGTGCCTGAAATGTTAAAGATAAGCTTGTACCCATAATCTGCCTCGTTTCTCACAAAACATACAGAATTAAGGTGATGTTTTGTTCAAAGGTCTTCTAAACCCATACTTTCAGGTATACTTGGTACCTCCCAAATCCTACTTTTGGAAAAAGGAACACGGTTTCACTTACATTGTCCAAATTCTGCACCACTTGTATTTGAGAATTGTGCCAATTCTTTATTTAATCACATAACTCATGGCAACCCTCTGCTCCTGTTTTTTGTAAAGTGTATATATTCTTTAATAAAATTAAAATATCAATCATGCTGTTCTCAAGGCCTTTAAACTAACCTTTTTCCATACTGCATATTTTAATATTTCTTTTTCTGAACTCTACAAATGATTCAGGAAGTCTTGGTAGCTCCAACACATCTCCCGGGAGACAAGGAGCTTCAATCTGTGGAACTTTCATATTTAATGTTAACATCACATCCCCTACCAGGTAACACCGAGTAGAAAATAGGCACATCACAAAGTGATGTCATATCCTTAGACAAAATTTCTGTGTTCAAATATCCACATGGAAATGGAATATTCGGGAATGTGAGCTTCAGATCCACACTGTGATCTCAGCTTTGTGATTCAGGCCTCTTCTTTGCCTCCTGGGACAAAAGCAAGTAGCTGCTGGTTGTGCAAGCTGGAGGGTGTGGAAAGGCTCTGTCCCGTTCTGGAGAGCTGTGGCTCAGCAGCACGACAGTGTGCAGAGCATCTCAGGGCTCAGTCACCACTACCATTATTCATTTTTACTGGGAGAGTGTGCAAAAGCTTGGCTGCAGATAAGGAGCCCATTATTCCAGATACACTTACAAAAGAGGAGCATGGGATGCTTGCTGGTGCTGGAATCTCACAGCCCGTGGCAAGCCCTGTACCAAGGACTCTAAGATGTCATCTGGTAAGACTGCATGTGCTGCTGGACACCCTGCATGTACACTCCTTGCCATTCCTGGCTTTTCTAAGTGTGCTGGCTGCTAGGATTGGGGGGGAAAAGAGGATTCAGTGCATCCACTTAACTGATCCTCTTACAGACACAGATCATAACTCTCAACCCACTAATAAGCTCCACCAGGAACTCAGGCTGAGCAGTGGTGAAATGCCACCTCCTGGGAGCACAGGCACTCTCACTGAGCAGAAACATCAAAGTGCTCATTCCTGCTCCTGGGCAGGATGCTGGCCTGCTGGCCTGAAAGAGGGACCACCACGGCTCTTTCAAAATGACAGGGTCCTTGCTTGTGTGCCATTAGTGCAGAGGAGACTCCGTACACAGGGATGACACTGTGCAACCCTGGGAGATTGCAACATGATGCAGGGAGGATTCAATTGTCTTGCTGGACCTCTTTAGCAAGTTCCTGCCTCCAAGTACAAGAATGACGTGAAAATGGCCTTTGGATGTACCCTCAGTGATTCACTTTGAAGTGAGTGAGGGCTGGTTCACGCGTTTGACAATGAGGCCCTGAAAACCAGCAAAGGTCCAACGCACAGCATTGCCTTTTGCAGGCGAACGGTCACAGTAGGAAAGCCAGGAGGCACGTCTGGGAGCCACTCATCCTGGGCCACAGTGGCTCCTGTGCCTCCAGCCTGCCTGTTCTCCCTTTATACCATCACAGTCCCATGCAGCACCACACTCCACCTGCAATGCTCCAGTTGGGATAGGAGGTGTGCACTGGAGACAACCCCAGTATGGTCTGACTGCTTCCTAACAGCACTTAGTGCCTGGTCCCCTCTGTGGCTGCTGCTGAGGTTCACGGATTCAGCATGTTATCAGAGATATCCAGCACTGCCATAATTTACACCCATTGCTGCTAGCAGGAAGAGCCAACGTGACTGAACTTGCCTCAAAATGAAGGCTTTCATTCCGTGATAAAAATGGCATTATGCCCTGTAATTCCATCGTGTCGTGTAACTGAACTTCACGGTGCCTTAGTTTGTTAAGGCTTTAGAGCAACTGCTGCTAATCCTCCAGAAATTATCTGCCAGCTAATACAGCATGTCTGGTGCTTCAGACAGTGGATCACTGTAAATCATTTTGTAGGCTGTGTTGTTACACTAATTGAGACACACAGTTTTGGGGAAGCCATTAAGATGTTTTTATTCCTTTCTCAGCCCTGGCCTCTCCTTCCCACTTCTGCAGTGCAGCTTTTGCACCATCTCCTCAGTTCTTTCACTACCACTGTAATAGAGTCAGATTACAAAATGGGACCCTCTCAAAAAAAAAGAAGAATCACCTCAAAAGCAAAATGACGGCACTGCAATGAAAAAAACCTGTCTGTAATGATGAGCACCTCAGAAATCTCAGCTCATTCCAATTCCCAAAACCCAAAGTCAGTCCCAAAAGTCCTCCACTGAAAACGTGATTTGACTGCATCTTAATGAGAACCACTAATCCTTTCTGGGTTAATTTGTCCAAGTCATAGTAAAACAGCACAGTAGCTGTTGACTGGGAAATATCTTTGATTCTGCAAAGAAATAAAGACAGGCCAATCAAGGAGGACTCCGAGGCACTCACCATGGTGCAACACAACTTGCCTTATGTTCTGCCTACACAGTAAAATGTGATTTTTAGTAATTACAGAAGAAAAGCAATTCTTTTGTTGTCTGAACTTCTGTCATCTTATTTCCACTTCTTACTTTCAAAAAATCACATAAGTACTCAAAAAATGTGTTTAAAAACCAAGCTACTTTGCCTTTATGCCTTCTGCTACAGACCCATGCTTTTCATCTGGAATTTCTTTTGATAAATGATTACCATGATGTTTGGCATTTCCTTTCGGACTGGGCTGTGAAAAGGGTAGGACATGCACTGGCTTATATGGAATTACAAGCATTCCTTTCACAGTGCACTGGGATGAGTTTAGGACATGACACACAACTTTGTAACCAGGGATCACAAAATGCCAAATCAAGAAAGCACATGATGCAAAGCACTACTTTTTTTGTTTGGACAGGTTTTAGAAATATTTGGACAGGATCTGACTGCCTACCATGGCAGGGTTGTTTATGCCAGGGCAGCACAGAATATATCAGCTTTTTTATTCTGAGCGTATATTGACTTCAATGCTTGATGATAAATGGGCATAAAAGACTGAAAACTTCAACAAGGCTGCACAACTATACTCCAGAACTCATTTCCCCCTTTCTGTCCAATTCTATACCTTAAAATGGAATCCTTATTACCTGAAGTTTATAACAACAAAAGGCTACAAGTTCAAGAGTGACCTGTATCTATCCCCTTTCCCACATCACTATAATGCACTTCAGGAACTCGTGTGAAAGGTGAACAGTGACGTTCAAGTCATCAAGTGCACATCCTGCTCATCTTGCAACATTAAGTGGAAGGAAATTTTTTTCAAACTGTGGTTTAGTAACCATTCCCTGATAAAAAATACTGTCATATGTCCCTCACTAAAGTGCAAACCAAATCCTTATGTACTAATAGTTGCATGATGTTTTACAACTGAGCACCACTGGTACAGACCTTTAAGGCACTACTGCCTGAAAACTCTTGGTGTCCCCACTGAGTTTGCTGGGCCTGCTCTGCTCCTGAAGGCTTTTGTCACTCATCACACTCCACACACAATGAGCACCAAATGTGCAGTCAACAGGACAGTAACAATAAAGCTGTTTTAGACAGCATTCTTCTTATATATTTATTTATATAGGAGCAGCAGTACTATTTTTTTAATATTTATTTATATAGGAGCAGCCGTGCTAATGTGCTGTGAGAGTCCTACTGGATTTGGTGGAACTGAACTCGGCCCAATGCCTCAAGCAGAACAGTAAAACTAGAATACATGAGGAAAGAGAGAACTTTTTAAACCTCATCAAAGCCAAAAAGTAGATGAAACATAAAGTTTATCCAAGATGAAAGGCTCCTAGGTCTCCTGTATTCCACATTTACTCTATGACAGTCTATGAAGAACTCTTCTGGAGGACATCTTTGTCCTTCAAAACTGCTGAAGTCATGGGGCTTTTGCAAAAAAATTAGTAATGTTTTCTGAGCAATATGTGTGATTGACAGTCACAAATGCCACTTCAGAAACGAAAATGATAAAATACTGGCTGGAATCAAGGCTCATAGTGACTCTTACCAATTCCTGAGCTCTCCAGAGGTTATTAAGCTTTAGAGGAATGGGGAAGGGATATTGTTTTCTGTGGGTGACTAAACATTCGGCTCTGTGCCCCATGCTCGTAGTGGATGGTTTCCTGATTAACTGTGCTGGGACTGGATACCTCGACTGGTTGGACCCAACAAACAGGTATTGTCAGACCTTCAGGGAAAAGGTGCTGGGGAAAATCAAACTCCTTGCTGCAGATTCGTATCCTTGATCTACATTAAATATTCATGTGTTTTGAGTTTGGTATCGACCACTAATGGTCTGTGTCACACAGCAAGGCAGCTGTTTATGCTAAACAAAATGGGTCAATTCCTGGGTTTTGATCACATTACTTCTTATAAGAGGAAATTAGCTCTGGGCTGCAAGTAGGAGAAACAGTGATACATAAGAGTAATTTCCACATCTTTCTTCAAATCCCAATGACAAATACTTCTCCTAGAATAAAGCAGAGAGGATGCCTTTTACCCAAAGAGAATCCAAGCCCAGAAAGGACCAAACACTGATGCCTAATACTGAAGAGAGGATAGGGTGGGAATGGCAGAGGGAGATAGGGCTTTCACAAGTGCAGGACACACCTTGCTAAAGATATAGACCCACTTGCAGTTCTAACTGGGACAGTTCCAGCCAGCTCAGATCTTGATTGATGGTGGTTTGGTAAACGTCATGCCCACAGACATAAATCAGCATTAGAGAGATAGGATCTACCTCAGATGAAAATCCATCCGGGTAGGCAGTGTTCAGGTGAGATCACAAAGCACTCCTTTCAACTGTCCAGTCACTTTCTTTTGAAGAGTTAAAGATTAGCTTCATCTTTTCCCCCACAGTACCAGGGTGAATTGCAAATGCACTTAGTGAGCAGAGGAGATATGATTCAGTGTATAAATACTGAGATAGTAAGGCAGAGATTTACACTGCTAAATAATGGTATTTTCAATGCCAAGCTTGCAAAATCTGAGAAAATTTGCACGCCAATGGAGTTGCTTTCCAAAAGCGCTGTAATTCTGCAGGCAACCTGCGGAGGTTTAAAACAATATGAATTCTGTCTTCATACCACTGGGCCTTTAAAAATCCAGAGAGCTACTTGTGAGTGCTTGGAAAAAACCCAGGGTGTAAGTTCCCAAACTCTCTGTGTCACATAAGTATTCTGGTTTGCTGTGAGGAGTGGGAGAAAGCAAACAGGTCATACCTGAAGTGTTTGTTTGACCTGCTGCTGACTCTCAGTGAAGTGTTACAAAATTCATTGGAGTTAAAGGAAGTTCTCCATGGCAGTAGTTGCCAAGAAGCAATATAATGTAAATTATTCCCTGGGGTTTTCCATTTCAAATAGGAAATAAACCATATGAAATTAAGGAAAGAAGAGGAAAATCCAGTGACAAGAAAAATGAGTTGGATTTCCCTGAAAACCATTACCTTCCAGCACAGTGTTACTAAGCAGGAAAAACAGACATTGGGGGTGCTGCCTTTGCTCTTTTTTCTTGGGGAGCAGGACTGGGTGGGAAGAGACAGGACCTGGGGTCTGCTCCCATTGCAGATGACCTTCCCAACCTCTGCCCAGCATCTGTAACAACTGCAGGAAGAAGTGGAATACTCAGGTGCAGCCGCAACACAAATCCTTACCTGTACCTATTAATAGGGGAAACTGATCTCTTCCACAGCAAATACTGAAAATCAACAGAGCACAGAACAAAGCAAACACAGATTGTCAATCTGCAGAAATCAAGGCCATGCACTCAGCAGGGCAAACATTCAACTTGTAAATAAACCAGCAGCACTGAATTCCCAGGAAAGAGTTACTTGTGTGGAGTCAGATAATGCTTCTGCAGTGTCCAACCAGTGGGACCACACCAGCAGTGGATTCCTTAGGATGTGTTTGTTCCGCTTGGACACTGTTCCAGGAGCATTTCCCCTCAGCTCCAGTGTCAGAGGTTGTTGTTTAAGGAGCTAAAAACTCTCTCTTGGTTTCCCATGATGTAAACATACACACAGTGTGCTCAGTGACCATCAGTCCCACAAGGGGCCAGCTTCCCACACGATGGAGACGGGCTCTCATGGATAAAATGCAGCTGCAGTTCCCTTCCTCTCCAAGTTCTTCTGTGTTCAACTTCTGTTCTCTCAGTGCAGGCAAAAAGCATGTCTGTGAGCCCTCTATCTCCAGTTCAGACTGATCTTTCCTCCAGAGAGCTAAAGCTTTGGGAATAAAAAATGTCTGGATTTACACAAGGAATTTGAGGGCGACGCACTCCTTTTGTCTCCCTAGGAGCTGTCCTGCTTGGCACCATCTCACTCCCCCTGAGTTCAAGACCTTGTTCTCTTCAGATTTACATCCAATGCTGAAGAGTGACTCCGCTGATTTTAATTTATTCCGGATTTACACCAGTAAGTGGATGATTAGAATTGCAATACTCATGGAATACAGCACAGGGTTGTTAATTCTGCTTTGTTTATAGGCTTGAAAATACTACAGTTTTGGAAAAACTGTCCTTATTTTATCCTCCCCCCTCAAGCAGGTAAAGGCTACCTAGAACACAGGCTTCTAGTTTTGGGACAGATGAGGGGATATGGGCTGGCAAAGGGGAGGCCAGGGAGTCAGGGAGGGAGTATAAGCAAGTGCTACTCCCAAGTATCTTCTCCAGTCCTTTCCTTATTCTCCACTACCGTTTCTGCTCAGCCCTGGAAGTCTTGGCCTTGTTACATGAAATAAAATATTTTTCTGAGTAACTCTTTTGTTCATGTATGGTAATTGGTTTTCAGTCACTTATGACGATTAATGAATAAAGCTATTTGTTTAATTGGAAAGACAATACATGGTGCATACTGCAATCCTGGGAAGTCCCTAAGCAATCCTACTCCAATTAGTTTTTTCTTAAAAATGCAAGTAATGCAATTAAACCGCAGTGGTCACTTTAGTCCTTCAAAAAGGTTGCTGCATGTTGAGTAGCCTGGACATCCTGCTCATGCTTCAGGCAGCATCCTGTCTAGTTCTTCTTTTTCTTCCTTTTCTTTTTTTTTTTTTTCCAATACAACTTCCCTTTCTGGAGATGATTTCATTTCCTATGCAGTTACTACATGGATGGGGAAAACCCGGGAATACACCAAGGCAGATATTTTCCATCAAAGCTGATCAGCAAAAGGCTTTTCATTGTATTATGGATCAGCCAAAGGGCACAGTAAAAAGGGACTGCAATTTTGGATTCCTTCAGACTGCTGAAAAATGTGAACCAAATTCTGAGTCAACCAGAAATGTTCTTCTGGAAGCTCAGGGACTCTGCTGAAGCAAAGCTCAGCGCTGCCACTGGTTAATTTTAGAAGTCCAGCTGCAAGGCTGGAGTATGAAATGCAGAGCACTAGGATCCAGAACAGCCAGCAGGATGAACAGTGGGAGAACTAGCTGGCTAACAGAAAAGTCAGGAGAGAGGAAGAATTGCTAGTGATGGGTTTAGGTGTGTTATATAAGTGGGTATTGCTGGAGCACCTGTTTGTGCTGCAGGGACATGCCAGGTCCTCTCAAGACACAACTCGAAAGTGCCTCTCCTGCCTCTAAACCAGAGACTTCACCAGCAGTGTAGGTGGAAAAAAACATTCACCAGCATAGATGTTGCAATTGTGCTTCTCTGCAGCAAGAATCATGGGCCACACGGAAAATACAGGAACTGGGAGCATCACCTCCTGCACTGTGAGGAAGTAGTGCTGTGGTACAGCAGAGCTCTGCCTCTCATCCTTGTTCTCAGAAGACCGTGCAATTTTATGACTAAGTGATACCTTCTTAGAGCACTCACACAGTGACCTTTGTAACTCCTGCCCAGTGCCCAGCACTCCTGGAAATGAACAAATGCCATTTCCACCCTTGTTAATGGTGGTGAATATCAAAGATAGGCAGCTTCAGGAAGAGGGGAGGAGGCAGCCCCACAAATTTCAGTGACCTTCTGAGAAGGAGGGCTCGGCAAAACAAGTTAGGTCTGCAGAACTGCAAGTTAACTAAACAAAAGAGAATGAATATTTTTGGAAAGGGCTGACTCAGATGCTGCTGAAGCTCATCAGAAGGTAGATACTAAACCTGGATCTTATGGTTGCACTTCTATTTACAGCCCTTTATTCCATGTCACTCTTATAAAAGTCATTCAGTGTGACAGTTGGCAAACTTAAAATCTTGGGAGGGCTGTTGCTATCTAATAAAGGAATAGTTAGGGAGAAAAGACATAGACTTGTGGTATTTGTCACTGTAAGTAAGTTCTCTGTTTGGCCCTCTCAAGTCAGATAGATTTTGCATACAGGGTCATGGAAGTATAAAAAAAAATGAAGAATTTGCCTGCAGGAAATCTAAAGCTCAAGCAGGACTACCCTTTCCTGCTGAATCTAATACTCTTTCAAAAAACCCCAACAGGTCACATGGACTGACTCAGCTGCTCAGCGATTTCTAAATCATCTTTTACATCTTTGAATGTAAAATTCCAGGCATGAGGCATGATTTCTAAAGATACCAGTGAACAATCATTGAGGGAGATGAGGACAAGGCACCGCAAGAGATTCCCCAGGGGAAAAAAATTCCTCACTGCTCATGTGAGCATAAGGAAATGTAAATTTTGTGGGCACTCACGAGTCAGGGAAGGTTGGGCAGGAGCACACAGAAAATGATCTGAGAAACTCCAGAGTTTTCACTCTGATACCTCTCCTGCCCTTTGTTGTGCAATAGCACAACTGAGGTGGAAGCCTTGATAAGTGGAATTACCGAATTTTACGCCTGTCATAGCACCTCCAGATTGATTTGAACTACTGCAGCACATACCAGTTTGCCATGTGATTTGGACAGGGACTTTGGTACCACACATCAGTGCCCAAAGTTGGACATATGAGAGTCTGCATTTCTGTGTGTCATATACTGCCAATAAGCTCATCAGTACTCAGAAATCTTATCACTTGCTGGCTGTTAAAGCACTCTTATGCCAAGAAAAGTTCTCAATAACTGTGTTTATGACCCTTATGACAAAAGAAGTGTTTATTCAGCTGGAGGCTACCAGATATCGTTTATGATAGTCATATTTAAGGCTTAGGAATGACTCTCTTCAGTCAGAAACTGTGTGCACTAGAAATCCAGCAGCTTTTAATTCACCCGCCTCACATCTCCAAAAGTAGGCCCTTGTAAATTAATAACAGAAGCTCCTTTCTTTCGCCCAAATCACACAGTTTACAATAAAACACATGATCTTTTCATACAGAGTTCATCTTTCTGATTCTCTCCACAACCACAAGAGGAATTTTATCTTTGTTGACTCTGAGCTTTTTGCAAGCCACTCCTGAGCACTCTGCTCACTACCTCTTCAATTACAAGTCAAAGCACAGCCTCCAGAACAGTGCTCAGTTGTCCTCACTGCCCCATATCAAGGTTTGTTATACAGTCATTATTATGTTATCTATGATAAATGTAAAACACCTAAGCCCTTTCTTTACATTTGAGTAGAAAGGTACAAGAGCCACAAACCTCTGATGTGTCTGGACCAAGAAAGCAGAAATAACAGTTCCTTAAAACACAACAGGTAGAAGGTTTTGCACAAAGACGACAAAAGGTGAAAGCTTCATTGCATGTGGAGTACAAAAAAACCAATTTTGTCTTTGAGATAATGAAAATCAGTGGGGAAGTTAAAGAGGAATAGAAGTTTTTTGGGTTTATTTGGAAAAGAATTCCACACTCCTCAGGTAATGCAATTCATCCTTGCATGCAGGCCAGAAGACATTTCCATTGATGCTCCAGTTTGCATTTCTGTAAACAGTTTGTTGTGCATGGAAATAGTGTGTTAGGGGGAAACAAAAATTCCAGAGACAGGAGTGAACAATCCAGTCTGTGCTGCTCTCAGCAGCTATTTGTAAAAAGAGATTGACCAGGAATGTGATAAAGGCCTACAGAATTATGAAGGAAGTGGAAATCAGGGATAAGGATCAATACCTACCTCATGTTTCCCCCTAAAAGAATCAGGAGGGAGCAAATGAAACCAGGCTTGTAGTGGAAGACTACTAGGGATGAGTGCCAAAGACACTTCAGTGTTTTCTTACGCATTTGTGGACATCTGCTGATGGCCATGGCTGGAGGGGACACTCACCAGGCAGCCCTCTGGTGTGACACACACAGCTGTCATTAGGTGCTGATGTGTCCCGTTAGCTAATCCAGCTGTGTTGGCTGCACACTGGAAAGCGGCGGGGAAACCACGGGCTTAATCCCAGAGCTGCAGCTCTTACTAGGCTGTTATTCAGAACACATCCTGTAAGGCTATTCACAGTCAGACACTGATAGATATGGTAATAGTAAGTGGAATTCAGTCTGGCATACAGAAATTTCTAAGTCCTTCATGATCACTCAGAGAAAAATAACCTACGTTCATTTATATCTGGTCCTGTGCTTTGTTCCTTTGACTTCTCCGTTACATGGCAGAGGAACAACAATGGGATTCCTTATTGTTTAACCCAAATAAAGCCCACTTGTGTTTTAGTATTTGTCTATACTGCTAGTAAAAATGGTTGTACATCTCTGACTTTATCTGAATAATCCTTCTTCATGATCCCATCTTCACTTTTCTCTTAATTTTATTATAATTAGAAGAAACTTTCTTTTCACAGGGTCAAATTAAAATTTGAAGAAGTGGTTCAATTTATTTCTGAATCAGAATCCTGGAGCAGCTTTTAGAACTTTCCTCAGCCCAAATTCAAAGCAGCAAGGAGCTAAGAAGTTCAGGCTTCAGAAGAGCAGTCATGCTCAAAAAAAAAAAGTCACCTTAGGTTAGGCAAAGTAATTCATCATGTCATAATAACATACTCTGTATGTTCTCAGTGGTACAACAAAGTCAGTCTGGATTCTGTGCTTATTAGGTAAAGCAATTCATCATATCATAATAATATGTTCTGTAGGTTCTCAATGGCACAACAATAAGTCTGGATTCTGTTGCTTATTCCAGTGATGCCAGATTTGAATTTATCAAGAAACATACTGTCAGTATTTCTGCAGATGTTATCTCAGAATATAATTATTTTTTAATATAAAGCAATATAAGGGAAAGGGGACCTAGTATCTATCATTTCTACGATTATTACCTCCTAGTTCAAGCAAGTCTTAAAATGAGGAAAAAAAATAGAAGACTAAAGACACACAGATGGAAAATAATGGAGAAAATGCCTTCTACCAGTGGAGGAAAGTCAGAAAATTATCACAAGAAATACAGAATTACAAAGCCCCTAGAAACTCCACACAGCTCAGCACAGGGCAATTCTTTTTGTCTTTACTCAGCGAAGTGCTTTGTGTTAACGAGAAGGGATGTTGTGGTCATGAAGGGAAAGGGGCTTACCCACTCACCTGTGACTCACTGCACAGCAGCATCTCGCAGGTTCGGAGTTTCCATGGCTGTGATGTTGCAGTGCACAGGGCAGCCAGGCAGGATATAAACACGGGCGGCCCCAGAGCACAGGCACTCACCATCCCAGGAGCTGCCCGAGCTCACCCACCACAGAACCAGGCCCAGGCGACTCGAGGAGCACACACTCTAGCATCATGATGGGCAAGGCTGTGGCTGCTGTCCTGACTCTGCTCCTGATCTCAGCGGTGGGAACACAAGGTAAAGGAACCCCTCCTAAAGCTCTCCTGACTGATGGCCAGGGCAAATGCTGACAGGGAGAGACTGTGCTGTCCGACCAGTGCAGCAAAGAACTCTCCTAATGCTGTCAGCAAAAGGAACATGTTGTGCTTCCAGCAGAAACAGTGAAACACTCCACCTGTTTTTGTTTTCCAGGTAAGGCCCTGGCACGGTCAGCCATTGAACTCCGGTGCCAGTGCATAGGCACCCATTCCAGGTTCATCCATCCCAAGTTCATCCAAAATGTGAACCTCAGCCCCAGCGGACCTCACTGCAAGAATGTTGAAGTTATGTAAGTGCTTTTGCAAAACCCTCACAGTTACTTGCCACGAAGGAAGCAGATTCTGTGCTCAGGACGGTGTAAGCGTTCTCTGAGTGATGTAACCAGCCAGCTGGGGCAGCTGCTGAGAGTGCAGAACAGCAGACTCACGGCCACCAGGCAGCAGATAACTTTCTAAAACTCTGAATTCCACCAGCACGTGAAAAGATAATGCACAGAGCCATTCGGGGCAAGTGATCAAAACATCAGCTTCAATGGCTAGGTCAAAAAAATGATCACCCTTCTACTCAAGTCAATGAAAAAAACAGCATTAGCATAGAAATCATATAATCTGGTCATTGTCCAGAACTTTTACTGTAACCAGTAACAGTACAATTTCTGAATCAAGATGAAAAGATTTAGCCCTTCAGTTAAATACAAAGCAAGTTGGGGAGGGAAAAGAAGTAGTTTTGAAAAGAGGGAGAGTCCTGCAAATGGTTTAATGTATCAAACAAATAGATATGAGAAGATATGAAACCATTTAAAAGACAAAACTATGCTAGACTACAGCCTCAATTGATAGAGCTTAAAAGGGGAACACGTCAGTGTATACCTAGAATGATGCTGTGAGACAAAAGTGACACTGCGCTGGAGTTCACTAAGTAGCCCTTTTCCCTTCCTTTTTTTCCTGTTGCAGAGCTACCCTGAAAGACGGGAGAGAATTGTGCCTGGAGCCCACTGCTCCCTGGGTGAAGCTGATCATCAAGGCAATTCTAGACAAGTGAGTCATTCCTTCTCAATGAGCACAACTTATCGAAAACTGGTATTTTAATTGAGCTACCAGACACATACGGTGTGCAGTGCTCCAAAATTCTGTCTCCTCAGGCACCTACTACTGTTTGTGTTCACTAATTGTGACAAACACTGTGATTGCTTTGAGCTTTAATTATAGCATTAACTACTGAAGCCTTACTGTGCCACACATCCCACTGGAATGTAACCTTCATCTCTCCTAAAACAGAAGCATTTTGAGAACCAGCAGCACAACTACTCAGGAAATCCAGGCATTCACTGATTGGTTTTCTCTTGCTTGCAGTGGTAGAAAGTAACAATCAGCTTTTCAAACTAATGGCATTTAGTTACATGGGAGGAAAAAATCAGGCTTCATTTGCCAAGTGAAGCATCAAACTGTGGAAGTCCACTGCCAGTGAATATCTGTGAAAAGGTCATGATGTACCAGTGTCCCTCAGGTTCAGTTACAGTTTTTCAGGAGCCTGGGCACAGAAGCACAAAGTGGTGGATTTCAGCTGATGCCAGCAAGTCTTACCTGTTCCATCTTCTTTCTTTCCAGGGCAAACCCCAAACCTGAGACAGTGTCCTAAGACATAGAAGAAAAATGTCCTAACTCGTCCAGCAAGACAAAAACAGGAGAGACGCTCATCCAGCTTCTGGCAGCTCCCCTTCTCCTGCCTCCTATGTTCACCCTTTAACAGCATCTAGAATATGGATTCCTGCTTTGTAGTTAGTTGACAACAGTACTTTAAGTCTTTATGTAAGAGTGACACCCTGACAAGCAGGCAAAAAAATGGCTTGTGAAAGGGTACAGAGACGATTCTAGATTAAATTTTGCTAAACACAGCTGGAACAGTGCAGTGCATGCATGCTCAGCAGAGCTTTCACTAAATGACTCCTACCTTTTTGCTAACAGTTTAGGATAAGACCAGCAACTCCTTCTCTTTAGCAAAGCATGGACAGGGAACAGCAACTGGACCTGGGTCACTGCCACTCACAGTGGGCTACTGGCCAAAAAGGGGAGCTTGCAGAATTGGGATGTCAAAATTCTGACACATCAGGTTTTGTGCCATCATTTTCAAGATATTATTTACAGTGAATTAGTGTTGTGAAGGTATAAACATATATTTTAAGTCCATGTCTTGTCTAGAAAAAAGCACTTTATTTATACATATATTTCTATTTATTTTTGCATATTTATTTCCTTTTGCATAAGAATGTAATTTATCTTAAATGTTTATTTATTTATTTATTTATTTATGGAACTATTTATGTTCATGTGCCTAATAAACACTCGTTGAAATGTTTTCACTTCAATACTGTGTTTTATTAATTTCCTTATAGAGAGCTGAAAAAAGAGGAAGCATTTCCTTTCAGTTTGTATCATGTAACGGGTTCCCAGAAGGGCAAGTGGTGTCTGAGTTGTGGTGTCTGTGTTGTTTGCAACAACAGCAAATTGCTGTCTCTGGGGAGTGCAGATAATTTACAATGGGAGGAATTATAAAAATCATCTACTTTCTTCCTCTTTTCTTGGTAGACTCAGTGTTTGCAGAGGTCTGGATGATAAAATTGTCAGGTAGTAATGAATAAATACTGGTTAATCACAGAAACTGCAAGGCCATAGCAGTGTAGTGCTCTAACAGCACAGTAGCTGAGAACCTGACAATAAACAAGGGGCTTCATTAACTTAAATAAACAGGGAAATCTGATAAATGTTGAGGAAGTCACTGAGCCTCCTCCCTAATTCCAGTGAGGAGAATAAGGGGAAATCCTAAGAAACAGAGCTCCAATTGTATGGACTCCTATCTACCTATGACACAACAATTTACACAGGAATGTTGGAATATGAGCAGCGAACACTTGAGAAATGGGAAAGTTGAACAAATACTTTGATATTTGTTTAGCTTCGGTCTTTCCCAACAAGGAGCCACTCCATATTCTGGACAATCAGCTCATGTTTGCTCATGGTGCAAGACATAAAGGGAGTTTTTAGCACTGTTTGAGCGAGCTCTTGTGCAAGAGGACAACCATTCTGACCATGCTTTGCTCCCTGTCTCCATATCTGCCTCTGTCCCACAGCACAGCATTGCACAGCCTGCCAGACCTCAGAATGGGAAGGAGTCAAAGCTTCCCAAGGGGACAGGTTTTGTTCAGACTTGTCTTACAACTCTAAGCCTCCCTGTTTCCTGAGGGATTTTTACAAGCTGACTTCTCTCAGAGATCCAGTTTGGAGATAAGCATGTCAGATACATCAGCCAAGAATGGGGAGAGGTGAGGAAGAATCACTTGATCTGCATGGCCGTAAAAGTACGAGTGTATCCTAAAGGACTGGCACCAGTTTTTGTGCCTTAGAGATACAACACATCTAACCTTAGCCACGAGCAAAATCCCAGTCAAGTTACTGGGAGCTGAACCACGGCCAAGGAAGGGCTCTTCTCAGAAACTCTTGTCCAAAATGTCAGCAATGGCTGTGCTCCCAGAAGCCAAGGAGGTCACCTGCATACCCTCTTCCTCTATAGGTTATCATCACTCACTGGTGAGACGTGATTCCGAGGCTGGCTAGAAATGACACCGTATCACATCTCTGTTCCGTGTGCAGTCACGGAACACCTTTTCTCAGGAAGGCAACAACCACCCTGCCGCTTTCCAAAAATGTGTTTCAGTGTTCCTGGAGACTGCTAAGGGGAGCACTGGGGCTCTTCGGGCTCAGTGACTGCCTTTGTCAGACATGGGCTGTTCTTCCGTGTTAACAGAAGTCACTTACGACATGTGTTTATCTGCTGCCTTAAACACCTGTGATTATTCTAAATGCACGAGGTTAGAAAGAAAAACAAGCAACTTCCTAAGTGCTTATTTTAACCTTATTTTAACCTTATTTTAACCTTATTTTAAGGTGTCATTACGTCCCTTTCTGCCAGATACTTTTCCTTTTCATAATCAGAACAGATGAAAGTTTCAGAAGAGCTTAAGTGCCTTTGGTGATAATGCCTCAGTCATTTTAAGTGCATCATTTCCTCCACAGTGATTAGAGAAGCTTTTCAGTACAGAATTAAGCATCTAAATCCCTTTAGCCACACTGAAAATTACAAAATCCTTTCAGAGAACAATAGACATTAGGTATGTCTTGCCTTCATAAGATACTGGCTAAATAACTTCATTGGATTCATATCAAAATATAGTAAAACTGGGATGAAAAGTTACTGTAATTATGTTGGGTGAAAGGTTTTGCACAAGACACTTAAATATAACACAAAGAGCTGAACAGAAATTCTATATTCAGAGAGGAGGAAAAAAGTCCCTTTATTTTGGCTCAGGGGGATATCTGGTAATGCTGTATAAATTTCCAAGTGCAAGCTCAGCATTGCTGATTAAAACTAATATCCCATGAAGAAGTGCAAACAGCAAATGATGGATAACAACCACAATTTAAAGGAATAATTTAAAATAAACAGCAACAGAAGTTAGGGAAATTTGAAGAGCCATTGAATGGGCTGCACAGAGATTTGGATTTCTTATGCAACACTCTCATGTGTTAGGAAACCTGTGTGTGCAGCACCCATTTGGTCAGCACTCAGGCTGCTGGGAGTGCACCCTCAGGTATAAAACCTGGTGGGAAACAGCACCAGAGTGGGACATCTGTCAAGAAAACTTTGCACAGCAATGGATGGCAAATCTGTTGCGGTCGCTTTGGTTCTCTATCTGGTCTCAATGGCAGGGTCAGAAGGTAAGAAAATTATTTCTTAAAACTCAGGTAACTAATTAATAAACATACATATGCAAATGCAAGAGGGCTCAGATACGTCCATGATGGCTTTCTGCATCTTCAATAAACCATCATTCAGCAGTCACAGGAATCATTTGTACCTGTTAGGATGCTTTCTGTCAGTAAATGAGTTTATTCTTGTGTCATAATATATGCTTTTCTCCAGATTTTAAGAAGTGTTTGATTTAAGACAAGACCTTTTTTCCTAAATATGTCCATATACCTCTTCTTTTCCAAGTAACAATTTTCTCCTATTTGTGATTTTATTTTTGGTAGGCAGGTTGCTGATAGTGCTTCCTCAGAGCAAGAATTGTCCCATTTGCAGGAAAGAATAAAGAACATGAGCAGATGATCATGGTAGAAACTAATAAACAGTATGTGTACACAGTTAATGATGTTAACCCACTTGTTCAAGTGATGCAATTTAGGTAGAACCTGGCCAGGTACAAAGGCACTATGAAAACACCTAAGTATTTTCACTTAGAGATCCAGCTTTAAATTCAAATGCACCTGTACATCAACAGCTCTAAAAATGTGGCTGCTGATTTTGTGCAGTTGCAGTTAATTTTATCCAAGTATCCAGCAAATCAGAGTGCTGAGGAACAAGAGTAAATCTGGCAGAAGGGAATACACATTGCTTCATAGCAGCAAATAAAGAGACTGTTCATGTACTTAGACATAAGTGAGTTTTGTTCCACAGGTAAGGCCCTGGAGAAGACCAACAAAAAAGGCTCCCAATGCCAGTGCATAAGCACTCATTCCACGTTCATCCCTCCCAAGACGGTTCAGGATGTGAGACTGAGCCAAAGAGGACCTCACTGCAAAAATGTGGAAATCATGTGAGCACTTTTGCTAAACAGTATCTTGCTTCCAACAGGAGGAACTGAATCTGCATTTCTCACTCCAGTTACTTACATACTTTGGGTGGAATATTTCCCTTGTGAAGCCTCAGAGAAACCAAGTGTCAGGAATTAGGGCCTCTATCCAAAGGAACGAGCTAATTCCCTGCCAATGTTACAGTCAGCTTCCAGACAGCTTTTTAAAACTCTCTCTGCTCACATCTTAATTATCACCAACATCAGAGGAGAGAATTAGATCCCCACAGCACATCCAGTGCTGTATCACCCAATTAGTAACTTAGACAACGAAGAATCAATCAAAGATATAATCTTGATGCTCTTGAGATGAATTCAAACAAATTCCACTGACTTGGTCTGCATGAGGCAAAGTTTGAAAGGCCGTGAGTTATTCCCTGTGTCAGAACTGCACACAGAGTGCACACTCCCTGTGTGAGGAGTGCAGAATTTGGATGACATTCCATGTGGGCACAAAGTAAAAGATACAGTGAGCTTCATTTAAAACCACACCAGGAACTGGTCACACGAACTGGACCAATGCATTCAGTAAACAGAAGGGCTCTTTCACTGTGGTTTCTTAAGCAAATACAATCATACCCTCTGTGCAGTACAGTGTGGTATCCAGCTCCACCTCACTAGGAATTGGTAATTTCAGCCAGGTTTGGTCAAAAAATTAAGTTCCTGAAAGGTCTGCTAGACTATGACCCCACAGAGAACAGAAATCAAATAGAGAATTCATTTGGCTCATTATATGATTACAGTATAAACAACTATCTTGACACCATTCATAAAAACCCCCAAACAAATAAGACAAAACCAAACAAGTCCTTCAGTAACTTAATGGCTAAGAGACATTTCCAACCATTAGGAGGGTGGGAGGCCCCCCTGGCCCTAACTTCTGTTTCTCTCTGGGCAGAGCCACACTGAAGGACGGCAGGGAAGTGTGTTTGGAACCCACTGCGCCCTGGGTGAGGCTCACTGTAAAGGCTCTGCTGGCCAGGTAAGCTGCTTCCTTTACTGGAACACCTTCGGTGAAGAGCTAGTTTTAGAAGGCACATTTAATTTCTTGGCATGCAAATGTTCACCCTCTTCAGGCATTAGTAATTCTTTCCCACAGTTCTCTCTAAACCAATACTTCTACATGCCTGAGGAGTAAAATATTGTCCTAGCTTTGACATCTTTCTGTTGTATTAAGCCACCCAAAAGGCCGCAACTGTGATGCCCCTAAACCTCTGCTGAGAGACAGCACATTTGGGGTGTGTTTGACACTTCCAAAAATCAAACTCTGAAAGACTCCCTTCCACTTTTTGGGTATAATTCAGACATGCAGCTGGCATTTCCAAGAGCTTTCACTGCTGTAAACAGGCACAGTCAAATCCCTACTTTGCACAAAGGCACGTGCAAGTCCTTTCTGTTGGAGCAGTTCTTGGAGGAACACAGATTTTTTTTGACTTTGCACATATGTCAATCGGTTGATACAGTAAAAATAAGTCCTTAACAACTCATGAGCATTTATTGCTCTCCCTGTAGCTTGTATTAACAGTAATTGTTTCTTCAATAAATTTCTGAATTCACTTTATATTTCATCTAATTACAGGGCCAGGGACAATACTGAGCCACCAGTCAGAGAGAAGTCAAGGAAAGATACACCTTGGAGTTCTTCAAGGACATGAAATGAGAGGAAACGCTGATGAGAATGCCAAGGAACAGACCCCTCACCTCTGCTACATTACTAGAGTTGATTATTTTTCTTTTCCTGAGATAGCTGCTAAATCTCCATATTTCCTTTGCTGTGTCTATCTCTAAACTTCTGTCTGTGATGGATCAAGGATTCAAGCTTAATGAATGTGTTTTAGTGCTGTAAGGATGAGAATAAACAAGATTAAATTAGTTACCCTTAAATGGCCTTACTTAAAGCAGAAACAGAATTAGCAAACACATGGATAAACACATAATAAGGAAGTATCTGTGTAGCTTGGAAGGAAGTAATTTTTCATGCACTTGTTATAGTTGTTGACAACAAGCCTAGGGATGTGGCAGGCCCCACAGATAGAGTCATATTGTCTTTCTGAAATCCTTTCACAGCCCTCACCAAACATTAGAAATAATGAGGCTAAGAAAGAGGTCTTGGAAATGAATACATAAGAGATGAAGTGCAGAATGAAAAGATCAGCTTTTATCAATAAAAGAACATCGCCCATGGATTCCTAAACCACTTTATGTGGAGTCCCATTTGGTTTGGCAGTTGCACAAGTTGTCTCGAAAGGTCACTTGCCATGAGCTGAAGTTCTCTGATGATGATGGAAAGACAAGGCTCAACTATAAAGAACTGCAGAAAGACCTCAGGAGACTCACAGATTAGGCGACAAACTACCAGGTGAAATTCCCTGCAGGAAGCAGCCAAAGTGAATGACACAGGAAAAAACTACAAAGCTCCTATGAAACTAAGACATTCTAGGCTGGCCAGCAGCACACGGGAGAGAGATCTTGGGATGGTGCTAAGGGGTAAAATAGGAATATGAGATCAGGGAATAAAGAGAATTTCTAAGTGTCTTTAGCTAAACAGTATTTGACTGGGTGTACCTACAGCACGGGCTGACACCTAAACTACCTCCTGCGAGGTGCTTCACTGTCTCATCAGCAGTTCCAACTCACTGCCAGCCTCAGGGTAACGACTAGGAGTTCATGGCTTTCACAAGGAAGCTGCTAAAATTAGAGATACTACATCACCTGTGCTACTTCTATTTATTGTGCTGGAGTTTCCACTTAAAGACAGAAAGACGCAGGCAGAGAGATACGTATACACATATATAGCAAAAGAAGTTTAGAAATCATATTTCTGAAGAAAAGAACACATTATTTATTTTAATATAACAGGAAATATTTGGCCAATTTTTTTTGTGTCTCATGTTAGTTCTACCTAACACTATAACAGACCACATTTTTTTGCTTTGCAAAAGGATTTTGCGGCTTTCATATTTATTTTATGTTACTGCTTAAGGGTCTAGGGGAATGCTTATACGACTAAACATTGGTTTCAGTGTCAATTCCCATTGATTCACTGTTAATTTCTTTCTACAGTCAAAAGGGTGTTAGAAATGTTTTGTCTCAGTGATTTGCTACACACTGATGATGCCTGGCCATATAAATCTAATTTCTGAGACAGCAGGTTCTAGCAGCAGGCACCAGACCAGAGATACATGGTGAGAGCAATGGAGGACTCCAAAATACCATGAGTTCCCTGTGGAGTTCCATCTTCCGAGCCCCAGGGTGGGAGGTGGGGTTTGACCCCCACTGGCCTCTTGACCAAAGCAACTCTGGATTGAGATCTGAATCCATAAGTTGACTGAATACACCCTCTGTTCCTTCCTGCTGTTGCCCCTCAAAGTTTTGGTGAACAGTAAGATCTGACCTGTCCAGCAGCTTGAGATGCAATGGATCAGCAGATTTACACATTACAGTTTTTCTGACAGTTCTCACTTACAAGAGTCGGACATGAACGTGTGACGTGTGTTATGGCCACTGACCACTTCTAATTTAATCAAAAGTTCCCAGCACAAACTTCTCAAAACCCGCCATGTGTTTCCTCCCGCCGCTGCCAGATCTTACTTACACAGTCAGAAAATGCTGCCGGCCAAACTCATGAAAGGCAAATGCAATTAAGTAATAAATGCAGCCTTCCTCTGGCAAGTAAAGCCCAGTTGCTGATGCCTAACAATTCCCTAGGTGGACTTAGTATCTTTTCTGTTAATACCAGGTAGATAGATAAAGTTTATTTTTAATACGAATTTATTGATATTTACTAATATTTTATGTTATTTCTACAATGAATACTAATGTATAATTTTCAATATTACTAGATACCTCATATTAATATTTGCAATGACTTCTCATAGTGAATTGCATCAAATGAAACATTTCGTTTAATCCACAAAAAATTTTTAAGTGAAAGCTACAAGTCAGAACTGACTGTTTTCAAACAGAGCTGAAATATATATAATAAATAAGTATGCAAGCATATGAATCTATAATTATACACTGTATTTATAAAAACATAAATTAAAAGGCAATCAGCTGAAAAGCCTGACTAAGGCTACATAACCATCTATATTTAGACACGGAAGTCTGAAAAATCCCACAAGCTGACCTAAGCCTTTCTCCTTTCCTTGCTATCACTTCCTCCCATAGCAAGTCAAACCCCGGATGCCTAGCAGATATTTTGCTTTTTACGTATCTTTCCCTAAGCTCTGCCTCACTGTAAATTTCCAGGAGTGTTTGCACAACATTGTGCCCAGCTTCTGAGCAGCAGAAGGGATTATTTCCTAGCTCCTGTATTTGTCCCCTCAGTTTTCTGCAGCTCAAGTGGAATGGCAGGCGAATAACAAGCCCTTCACAGAGCAAAGGAGGTGGTTTCAGAATGCAGAGTGAGATTTTTTTCCTTGGGGAACAAGAGTAGCTGGTAGAGAGGACACACAGGAGACAGGAGTTGACACTCGCCTTGCACAAGCTCAGCTTGCACAGGCTGAACCCTCGTTCCAGCAAAAACTTTGCCTCCTGGGCCTTTGGGTCTTGTGTGCACAACTTCTCAAGTGAGAGGTTGGAATTTGTCTAAAACAAGATAGATTCTTAATTTTTTTAGAGTAACTTTGCCAGGCCAGGAACTGGAGTATTCTTCTGGAACTGGAGCTACTCAAATCAATAAGAGACTGAGGCTCAGCTTTACCGCATCCCTAGTGATGGTCTTGGTCACTGGAGAAGACCTGAATCCCCTTGTGTGGGGTGTGCTTTACTATATACAAAGATCCCAATCAAGATCCTAAAATATGGCCTTTTGACTTTTTGTGCTCAGTAGACAAGGTGATGAGTCATGAAAAACCACTAGTTTCCATCCTGCAACATAGAGAACTCATCCTATATCCTGCCTCAGAACACAGGCAAGGGAGGTATTTACTTCCTTTTCAGCAGTTTCAGCAATCAGACTATTGCATAAGTGTTGTTTTGTTCACTGCCAGCGTGGTTTTAACAGGGTTTAGTATGGAAGGTCTCTGCTCGCAGCAGCATCAGCTCACTCGGTGACGCGATCCTTCAAAAGGAGCAGCAATTCCATTTGCACCAGTCATCCCTGATGGCTGCCAGGAAAACACGCTGCCAAAATCCAACACTGCATTTGCAGTTCCCATGGCAGAAGCCTGGATAAGATCCCGGGCAAAGTGTTGCAGGGATGTAGGGAGAACTTGGGTGAAACATGGCACTCCCAGGAATGCAGATTAGAAGAGACTGGCCTTCAGGTTTGATCTCAAGCCTCAACCTTTTCATGCCCCTATTGTCTCTTACACCCCTTCACATAATCCCAGTGAAACCGCAACATCAGCAAAAAAGTGGAGGGAGAGGAGATGCTTCAGCTCTCAGAAAACACAGTGGATTTACATTTCATTACAAACATCTTGCTATTTTAGATAGATACTCTTGGCTTGGGGGCAGGGCTAAGCATAGGTGGAGCAGGCTCTTGGTTTCACTTCTGACCTGGGGATTTCTGCAGATCCATTACTGCCACACGCAGGAAATAGCTGAGTGTGGCGGCAAGGAGGACAAGCAGTCACTGAATTCTCTTGGGGATTTGAAGGGGAATTCTCCTTTTTTTCCCTCAAGTATTGATAACATTTGAGTATGCACCAAAATTAGACAATAAGGCTGCAAATAGAAAAGTGGGACCCCTAATCGAATGTGAATTAACCTCTGTGTGTGTGCATACATGTGTGAGACACAGAGATAAGAAGCCAAAAGAAAAAAAATCAGCAAAGCCTTGTTTCAAGTAAACTGGTTAAAACTCCAACATCTACAATCTGATGCTAGTGAAACCACACATTAATATAACATAAACATCATAATACAATATAAGCAATAAAACATAAACCTTAGTTCCTGGCAAAACCCTCTTCTGTTTCACACCTTCAGAGAACTAAACGTATTTTTCAGTGAAGATCTCTAAGAGACACAGCTAAGGAAGAGCATCCTCAGGGGTCAGAATCAGAATCTTTGGTCAATGCAATACTCAGTAAGAGGTAGAAGAGACAAAGCTGCTGGATTTTATCCTGGGATGGCTGACATAGTAATGGGAAACAAATGAATTTTCATTGCAGAGTTCCTTTTATCGAGTTAATGACAAGTGTATCACAGTAAACAATAAGAAATCTTTCATTCTTACTAGAAATAAATTATAATGCTTTACCTACTAAAGATGACTGAGTTTTTATGAACTCCTCAGAGTTGGAGAGAAGTGCCTCTATCAATCCACAGATCCCAAACCCACAAAGCTGTGAGGGTGGAGATGAGAAGCAGCAGAAGTCATCATGACAGAAGCACAATGTTTTTACAGCACCAAAGCAGAACAGCTTCTTGCAATCACACACACTCCAGCTGGGTTAAAAAACCCAAATCTTAATTTAAGTAACAGATCAGCATTTGAGCCCATCTTCCCTTGGAATTGTCTCCCTCAAGAGATAATGTCTACCTGCCACAGCAAATAAAGACTCAGCATTCACACAACAATGTTCCCTAACAGAAATGTCTAACAGTGCCATAATACTCACTGTTATCTCCCTTTGCTAAGACCTAAGGCTCCTGTCACTGCAAAAACACTTCAGAAGGAAGTTATAAAAATTATCTGGACTTACATAGGAAACAAAAGCAGTTGTGTTCACCAGGTCATGCTGTTATTTTGCCTATAAAGCTTCCTCTGTTTATCATTCATTAACATGTGTGACATGAAAAGTACAGGAATGATTTTCAAATCCATTCAGGATTCAATATCTCCTTCCCACAGGCAGCTTTGAATACTGAACCCTCAGTTCCCTAACGAACATAGAGTATTAGAGATGAGTTTACTTTGTAGGATGCCACTCGAACAGGAAAAAAAAAGACAAAAATGAAACTAGTTTAAATCAAAAGAGTGTTGAGGTAAAATGCTGACCCCAGTGAAAAAAACTTTATAGTGATTTCAGCACTGCCCAGTTTCCACTCCAATGGCTTAAATCAGGGGAGTAGAAGCTGTCATCATAGATGGGGATAAGAAATTCAGTATCAAGTATAGATCTGGCATCCCTACAAAGAATAGTTTAAGGAACTAAAGAAAATAATTCAAAGTGGTAGCATAAATGTAACTAAAACCATCCTAAAGTTATCTTACTAAACAAGGGTATACATTAGTAAATGCACAAAATTCTCAAAAGTCTACCAAAACAATTGGAATGTGTGGCTACTATACACATATTTTAATAAATTAATATATCATTCTTAGCAGAATAATTCCTCGTCATCTAGGAAGGAGTTTCACAACAGTCATGTGACTCATTTTTACTGCATCTGGGAAATTCCTGTAACGCAATCTCCATGCCAGCAGAGCACACAGGCTGGGCACAAAACTGTATATAAGCGTGATGGGTCTCCCAGAGCCAGCATCAACAATCCTCCGGGACACGAGCTCACTGCTCCACAGAACCAGAGCTGAACAACCCACAGGAAAGCTCCTGTCCAACCATGAACGGCAAACTTGTGGCTGTCCTGGCTCTTCTCCTGCTTTCAGCAGCTGTGTCTCAAGGTAAGTAAAGCCTCCCAAGGACCCCGTGGCTGTAGCATTGTCCAGGCATCTACTGAGATGCTTCTTCTTGCAGAGTAATTTTCTATTTGTCTCAGTAAATTAGTTTGGGAGCTTTTCAGCACCTCTCTTCGGTCAGAAAGAGAGCCTTTGGACTGAAAAGTTACTGACACCTCATGGGAAAAATTTTAAGGATGCAACTTGCATTTGCTTTGTTTCTATGTTTCATTTGAAGGGCATGTGGCTAGAGACAGGATCTTCCAAAGTGTTCCAATACTTCTCTGCTTTCCCACACAGAGAACAGTTTATCTCATATTAGTTGCTTGGTGACCATCCTGCCTCAAGCAAGTAATATGCAGTTGGGAAAACAGAGAGCAAACTATGAAGAGAAGCATGGGCAAGCCTCCAACTAATGAACAAGTCTAAGGCTCTGTCTTCTGTAGAGTGGCCAAGTTTTTGAACCAGATATTCAAATAATGCAATTAACTATACAGTGTAGTCAAGTACAAGGAACCATAAAATATGTGGGTTCATTTTTAAAAAACGTTTTAATTTAGTTTCCAATGTGCTTGGGCATCAGTTCCTCTGAAACAAATAAGCTACTGATACTCATGCCCTGAGGATTTAGGCAGCTTGGACAAATGCAATATTTTAATTGAGAACATTGTTAGAATAGAGCAGCCTTGCTTTATGTCTGATATAGTTACGATAAGGCCACCTGTTAAACCCCAATCTGCCCTTTCTGCTCACAGGTAGGACCGTGGCAAGGATGGGAACAGAGCTCCGGTGCCAGTGCATAGCCACTCATTCCAGGTTCATCCCTCCGAAATCCATTCAGGATGTGAAGCTGACACAGAGCGGCCCCCACTGCCAGAACGTTGAAGTCATGTAAGTAGCTCTGCAAGAGGCTCCTTCCTCTTCATACACCTGCTGCTGCCACTGCTGCAGGACTTTGGGGCTTCACAAGTATGACAGTGAGCAGGCTGACCTGATTTAGTCACATTTGGTTATTATTTTGGGAGAGACAGCTTTAAGTGATACACCACATTTTTCACCGTCTCTATGACCCTGTATTCCTTAACTGATCATTGTTCATCTGTTATGGGACATATTAAATATTTCTAGTGGTAGAATATGAATTGCAAGGACTTGTCAGTTCTTAATACTCGAGGTAATGACGTAGCTTGAATCTTGCATTTATTAGGCTCAATGAGAAAAATTAACTTCCCAGACACAGATTCAGGGAAACAATGAACCTAACCTGGTCTGAATAGCACAGAGGAGGGATTAAAATGTTGACATCCTTATACTGCTGAACCACTTTTTCACCACTGGAGGTTTCAATTGTGTAAGAAACTTTTCTAATGTAAACAAATCCAAACCAATCATCTATATATATTGATAGAGATTTTTGGGAATGTGCAACCGCTTTCAGAGCAGACACACAGACTCACACAATTATGGAGGGTTCTAGTCTCTTCACTTGTGGAATATATAAAACAAAATGGCCAAATCTGACCTACAGCAGCCCAGATGAATTTAAACTATCTAATGTAAAAATGCAAGAATACATTTTGTGAGTAAAACAATCCATGTAGCAGTTTCCTGACTCTTCTTCACCCCCTGTTTTGCAGAGCTACCCTGAAGGACGGCAGAGAAGTGTGCTTGGAGCCCAATGCTCCCTGGGTACAGCGGATCATACAGGCAATTTTGGCCAAGTAAGTCCCATTCCCTCTCAATTTGGGCAGTTGAACGGTAAAACTCCCAGAAGAAAACCAATTTGTAGGATTTCTTAGTGATACTTTCTATTCCTTCTTAATCACATTTAAACAACAGGGAAACTTCCTGCTTAATTATAGAATTAGTCCTAGTTTTTCTGACCCTGCTTCAGGGTCCTTGCTCAACCTGATACATCAGTACTAAACCTCTGAGTACCAGCAACTTCATCTGCAGGGACAGAAACACTGATGAGTTCAGCTCCCTTTGAAAATGAGGCTTTAAAAAAGTCACCTTCCCCTTACTAAATTCCTGTTTCTGAGTTCATGAGGTTCTTGCTGCAAGTCAATGCAGAAGCTCAGGCTGCAGAGGTTTCCCAGTTGGGCACCAGACGCACATGCTGGGATTTCAGGAACTGCTTTTGAAACATTAACTTTATTCTCACTGTCCCTCAAGATAGCACACAGAACTGGAAAGAGACCCCCCATCCTTAACTGTTTGTGCAATGCTAAGCAGTGAAAACTGTCTTGAACACCCTCTTAAATAATCCTCTTTCCTCACCTCTTAACAGGGCTCAACAAAATTCCGACTCACCGCTCTAAGAAACACCAGGACAGAAAAAATCTGGGAACTGCTCCTGCTCCTCCACCAAGAGGAGCATCGTTCAGGCAGTGCACCATCTTCCACCTCCTGCATGCGTGTTGTAATGTTAATTATGGACGGTTCTATTTATTTAACTATTTATTTAACTGCATGTATTTAAGGAAGTCTTTCACAATGGTCAGTGTTGTGCGTGGGACAGAGTCCCTTGACACTGCAGGAAAAGTGGTTTGCTGAGGGAGACTGAGAACCCTTGGCAGCCACTTCAGCCAAACACAAGCGGTGAAGTGCAATGCACTTGCCGCACTGTTTATTTTTGCTATTGCACCAGCAAACTGATGAATCCTCCTGCTCCCCTGGAGTGCACTAGTATGTTGTGTCAACAACAGCTTCCTCAACCACAGTCAGCCTGTGGCCAGACTGTGAACTGTAACGTCAAACTTGAAAAACCTAACTACAGAACATGTAACACTGTGTTTGGTATTTATGTATTGTGATTTCCATGGTATTTATGAACGTATTTATTGAGTAGTTTCTATGCAAGAAAGAAAACTATTATAATTTATTTAACTTCTACTGGATTTTTTATTCCTACTATTAATTTCTGAAGAAATACAATCTCATTGTTCTGTACTTGATTGTATGTCTAATTAGCTACTCCATCAGCTAACGCAAAAAATTGCACTTACATACACAGAAATTGATTGTGAATGTAATTACTCCTACCAATGTATTATTAAAAGTTTTATATGAGAAATCCATTTGTTATGTTTGACGTTTTAAATTTTCATTTGCTATATTTGGAAGCAGTCTGCTTTATCTTTGTCAGTTTGATTTCTGGAACTGAAATGAAACCTTTCAGTCCATGGTACCATAATTCCCCTGTCATGGTACCTGACATTCCTGAATACACTAACAAATCCTTAGGTAGGGTAAAGGGCTCACTTTCCTCTTTTGGCTGTTCCTGATCCATGGGGAGGGGTGGGCTGCAGGCCAAGGCCCCTTCCTTAACTCCCTTGCAGACAAGAGAATTTTACCCTCAGACACCTAAGCACTGCCAGTGTACAGATCAGCCCCAGAGTTGTAAATCTCTACTACATCAAAAGGCCACCATTTAACTATCCAAATGGGAATTTGTGATCTTTACTTTGGGTACCCAAATAGCAAGCCTTTGCCCTGGTGTAACAACCGCTTCTTATTCTGATCCCTGGAATGCAGAGTGCTGAGCACACAATGCCTGCCTCTTTTAAAGATGGTCAGAAAGGGAAATGGGAACAGGAGAGAAAGGGCACAGGTTTAAAGGCTGTTACTTTAAACTAGAGTATACCTGTTTATTTGAGGGATGCACACGTTTATGTCACTGTTACCTCTGATCTAGATAGTCTTACAATAGCAGAAGGATTTTTGCCAGGTAGTTGCGGGATAGTAAAATAAGAGAGAGCTGTTTCTGGCTTTCTTCTTCTTGAAGACCCTTCTCAGTAAGATTGATGCTGATCCTCTCCTTGGCCCATGTTGTGTCCCTGCATGACAATTTTATAACCCTGAATAAAAGCACTACAAGGCCAGGAGAGCAAAGTAAGGTTAGCACCACTTTGTCTTCTGAAGTGGGTATGTTCTCTTATTGAAAATGAGATAAAGGCTGAGTTTCCCTCTTTCTGTTACCACTCTTTGGCTTAATGTAATTTTTCTTCAGGTGCCAGTAAAGTAAATAAAAAATATAACTCCTTAGGAAGCAAAATTAACTATATTTTTAAGTCAGCTGAAGTAAGAAACAACTAAAAAAAATCAGCTGCCTGTAGAGCTGGAAAAGCTTTCACAGAGTTAGCTTGTAATCTTAATGTGCAAAAAATTGCAGCATAAACCAATCCAGACAAAATCCAGAGCACAGTCATCAGCACTGAAGTCACCAGTCCTCACTTACTGGGAAATACTCTAGGTAACCTGCTGCTGTTAGAGGGAGGACTTGACTACTGCAAGTAAATAGTAAAAATAAAGTTCTCTGATAATTTGAAGAAATCTCTTCTTGTAATATGGATCAGGATTTACTAAATGTGCTGCCAGCAAGAACACAATTAGGAAAGCTGTGTTCAGACATGGTAGAACAGGTGTGGATATTGACTCAGTAATTTCTGGAGGGTTTGTTCTCCTTTTTGGGGACTGAAAGTAAGAGAAAATTCCGTCATCCAAACTGCTTTTTGTCTTCATGGTCTATCTTACATGATCTGAATAGAAAGTAGCAAAGTACCTGTTTTCTGATCCAACTGACTATAAGAAAGCTGAACCACTAAGGTTCTTTACACAAACTTGTTCCTTTCTGCTCACCCCTTAAGAGTTTTCAATACAGCAAACCAGGATGAAGGCTCTCGTTAGGAACTGCATGACTCCTCTAGATACACCGTGTTCTATAATCCCACCTACCTGGTCAGACTAGGGGGAAAGCTCAAGAAAAGGAGGGTGCAGCACTGGTTACTTCAGCGATTAGGGCACTCCAGCTCTAAACAATGTGCCCTGTGGCCCTTCAGTTATCAGACCATGCAGAAGCCCCAGGGGAAAACGGCACCCTCTGGAACCACACAGACTATGCCGTAAGTGTCTCTGTGTGTGTACATCTGCACGTCTGTGTAACATACCAAGAAGCTGAGCAGGCAGTGATTAAGAGCCAGAACACTTGCAACACAATGGAGAGACAGACCCTGGGATTTCACTGCAGTTAACTAAATGTCCTTGTTCATCTCCTCCTTCTCCCAATCTCATGAAAGTTTCTGCTCCCCTTGGCCACTTCATTTAGCATCTAAGTTGTATTTCTGCAAGACTCTCAGAAGGCCATTCCACTTTACAGCTGCCATGTGTATTCATCCCCTTCCTTTCATCTCACTACACTCCTCACAATGAAAAGTAGCAGAGGTGTTTACATGTCCCTTCTCTCCTCAGCTATTCTCTTGGTCCCTTATTTAACCTTCCTTCCAAACCACTTTTATTTCCTTCTTTCACCAACAAGTTTGGTTGGGGGGCAAGAGGAGAGTGGCAAGTACCAACCAACCAAGCAATGTCATTTCCTTATCCTCAAACTCCCCCTCCCATGCTTGGTTGCTGGAGTTCTGCTCTTGTATCAAAAGTATTTTCAATCACAAACTGTAATTTGTTCCCTTGAACTTCAGTGTTACTGTTCTTGTAATACTGTAAGTATATTTCTCTCAAAAGTATAAATGCTGCAAACTATAGATGAAGTCATTGGAAGAAATACTGGAAAGTCCCTGAAAAAATACTTCTAACTCTTAGAAGAATAGAGAATGCAAACTTTAGTTTGTTGGCCTCAACCTCTCTGTTGGTGCAGAATATTGACTAATATAAACATCCTGCTCCTGTATAAGGTAACAGATGCATGACCCATGCTGTATTTGCTTTTGATTATCGATTGCTTCCCATTCTAAAATGATTGCATTTCTTTTGTTCTTATCACATAATAATGTTCCTGGGAAAATCCCAGGAAAGTTACACATAACACTGCCCTGATATTGCAGACTTGCTCCAAGCGTCGCATTTATTCCTGTTTATAACAGGATATTATGAGTGACTCCACAGGAAATGGACCCTTTGGAAATTATACAAACTGCCATGGAAATTCTGGGGTCAGCAAATAGGTATAGTGTTTCTGTGTGCCAAAGCGAAACGAGTTTTGCCACCTGTAGAAATAAGCCTGAGATAACTGTGGTTGCAAACTATAATTAAAATTGATTTTTAATATTACCTGCAGTTAAATTATTTTTAATAATAACCATTGGTGCCAGTCAGTGCACAGATGACTTCACAATCCCTGTGGATTTCTAGGGAGGGAGATTCTCAGTGTGGAAGAATCCAGAAGATTACAGGTATAACTAAGCTTACTGAAACTGTTTTCTCTGCCCTTTCACGAAACAGGCAGCAGTGTGACATCTCTCTATAACCTTCTGCAGGCAGATTTCAACACAGCTATGCTGAATAACTTAGTACCATTAAACAAATACCATTTATTTTAGCAAGTACCAACCTTTGATAGGTCCAGCTATCTTATTCTATCAAAGTTCAAATTCATGAGGAGCACGATAATTTTGTTTTGAAAAAAAGCTTTGTACTCAGTTTGCCAGATCCCACCTGTGTGTATCTCCATGGACTCAGCCAAGGACTCTAGCAGAAGGATAAAGTCCATGTTGGCAACTCCAGTACTAGTGTGTTGATTTCTCCTACTCCTTACTGAAAGACAGGTGAACTGGGGAAAATCTAATCTTTTTATCTTTTACAGAAAACTTTTTCATACATAGACACATAAAAATCTGTGGAAGTAAAAGGTCATTAGGCAAGCAGCTTCTTTTGAGGGCCTATTTGGACCCAGTTAATCGACTTACCTCCTGATGAGCCTTCAGTTTTTGAGAAGGAGAGTTAAGCAGCTTTTCTGACTCAGCTAACACAAAATGCCAGAATTCCAAAACCAATTTTTAAGCACTGAACTAACATTCACATTGAACTCCTCAGAGCTTCTACTTTTTCCTTGAAACTATTTTCCGGAATGATGAAAGCTTTATAGCTCATTAGAGGAACAAATGAATAAGTCCACCCCCTTAGCCCAGCTCTTTTATTAAAGATATATATTGTATACTTGCACAGAAATAAGGAGTCTTCAAAAATACTGACGATTCTTCTTCTCCTCTTCTGTTTTCAAGACCACACTTTTTTCAAGTTTGCAAGCAGACAGGAGAATCAGAATTGAACCCAAAATGTCAATAAAATGTCAGAAGCTTGAAACATTAATCGCTTCTATGTGAAGTGTGTGCTAAAGCATTTAGTGAAAGGTTTCATGAACAGTGAGACTGGACATGATAGTGAGAGCCTGGATTACATGTGTTTCTTTTTACTTGAAGCAGAACTTCTTGAAGGAATAAGAATGTATGAGAATGACCCACTGTGTGTGGGCGAAACACAAGCACAGACAAAACAATTACACTGCAGTTAAAAGGGAAGGTTTTCTAACTGAAAGTCAGTAACTAATTAAGAGTTTGTCCATGCAGGTGTCAGATCTTCGTGAGAGGGGCTTTGTCACCCAGCACAAATAGTGAAAAGCAAGTGACTTGTCAAAACATCTGATGCTCTGAAAGCTTTGTGTTTGACCTATCAATAACCAATAAAAGAATGCAGAGCCACCTGGCTGGTACGTGGCTGAGCCAGACAGCACCACCAGCAGACCAGTCATCAAGCCAATAAAAATGTGTTTGCTGACTTACTGAATTCCCGCTGTCAAAATTCTATCAGCTCCTCATTTTCTGCTTTCTTCTGTTTGGAACTTCATCTCTGACAGCAACGACCGTCATACTGCAAAAGAGAAGCAATTTACGTAGGCATTGCTTACCTTGAACACAAGTTTAATAAAAACAGCCAAAGAAAACAGGTTTTGCTGTAGCTGGTTCATACTGAACACTGCAGCTTCATCCACTCCTCCTAACACAAAAAACACCCCAACTGGTTTTTGCATAGTCAAATCTTTGCCCAAAGTCAGCAGGAGACTCCATTGACTAAGGAACATGGGAAAGAGCTGTCAATCCACCCGCACACATCTGACCTGTTGGTAGGTTACATCCTACGGTCATTTCCCTGCTAAAAAATTCTCACAATATTATTCCTGCTTGGAGGAAAGGATGAAGGAGAGCATGTAATGTCTTCTGATACTAAAATGACTATTAAAAGAAAGAATAAGAAGAGAATGCATGAGAAGCACCCTGAAGAATTTGTTTCAAATGGCGTGTACTAGGAACACAAGCCAGGGCCACCCAGATGGAAAGTGTGCTTGATGGAACAGCACTCCCCTAAAAAATGAGGATTTGAACAAAACAAAAAACTTCATTAGAATACATATGATTTTGCAAATTCAAGTATATATGCAGATACTAATGGTAAACTTTATCTAAATTAAACAACTCTTAGCTCACAGCAGAACAGTATTTGGAGAAAAGTGAAATGCATTTTTCAGTCAATGTCCTGATCATATTTATTTTATGGGAATTTTGTAATGTTTAGCAGAAAACCAAAGGTAAAAATGAGAATTAAAATGGAATCAAACGTTCCTCTTTTCATGAGCTTATTTTCTAGAGAAAGCCTCTAGTATGTTTAGTCTCCTACCACCTCAACATACTCCTGATGGGCATTCACAAGCAACTTTAGGAAAGAAAAAATGCTGTGCTCATGTTAGCTGCCATCACTTTTAAAACGATGTCTTGACATATTCCTGTACCTTGTGTGTTTTGAGGCAACATGAAGTCCCACAAGTTGAAAATTTAAAAAAAGGAGGGAAACCAACAGAGAAACACAAGATAATGGGGGCTGTAACCATCCACTCTGTCCTCACTGGTGATCACATTCATCAAAAATGTTATCGATGGGTTTCCTCCAAACACCTCCTTCCCTAAACACATCCTGAAACAAGATGAAAGGACATGTGGCACTCTCACTGTTTTGTGTGTTCACTGTGAATTGAGCAAACTTATCACTGTCATTTTGCCTTCCTTTCAACAAAGAACAGGCATTTTTGTTGCCAGGAACAATGGAGTTCATTTTACCACAGACTCCAAA
>NW_020885162.1:0-25523 GCF_003945725.1 Corapipo altera
GGATGGTTTGAACTGCTCTTTTAGTCAGTTCCCCTGGTTTCCGAGGATTGTCAGAATGTTTGAGTAGGTCAAATAGAGGTGCCAGTTAGGTGTTTGCCAATTCCAAATAGGACCTAATCCAATTGAAAGACCCTCATAGCTTTTGTACATCAGTAAGAATTCTTGACATCAATATCCAATTGAACTGGTTGAGGAATAACTGCTTTCCGTGTAATTTTTGAACCCTAAATACGTCCAGGGTTCCTCTCGCTGCACCTTCTCAGGAGCAACTACTAGGTCAAAGGATTGTAGACTCGTTCTGGTTTCAGCTTCCAACACACTCAACTGACCCTCAGTGGCCACAGCCAGCAAAAATATTACCTATATAATGACAACAAAAGACAGTCAGAAAATTGCAGGAGACAATGTTGGAATCATAAACCACCGACAAATTGTAGGAATATTTTCATTTCTTGGGAGAGGGTTTTCTATGTATAACACCTGTAAGGTTCTGCACAATTAATAGATGGAACTAAAAATGCGATTTTTTCTTCTCTACAACTGGGGTCTAACTGGATTGTGAAAAAACAACCTGTGAAATTAATAATAACAATGGGTTATTCAGCAGGAAGCATAGAGGGGGTCAGTAAACCAATGCTGACATGGTAACCATGACCGCACCACCCGTCTGAGATCATACAACAGTCTTCACTTTCCAGATTTTTTCTGTATGACAAAAACTGGAGTATTCCAAGGACTGTGAGATGGCTCAATGTGATCAGCTTCAAGCTGCTCCTTAACAAGCTGTTGCAGGGCCAACAGCTGTTCTGAAGGTATGAGCCACTGCTGAAATCACACAGGATCTATATATTCTAAAAGAAAATTCTGAGCAGTACCTCCTAGTCTCACAACCCAAACCCCTGGCATGTCCACAGGCCAGGAGGTTGGCCAGGATGTCCGTGCAATGATAGTTACGTCAGGTCCCGAATGCAGAAGTTCGTCCGCTTGGACAACTGACAGCAAGCTTCAAGTATTGTAGAGAGTGCAGGTCAGCTGTGGACGTTGTGCAGAGATTGACACTGACCAAAAGACTTGTGGTGCATCAGTAGAACCAAATCCTCCATCCCGACGCTCGTGAGGCTCTGCTTGGGGAACACAACTCAGAAAAGGTACAAATTGAGCTATTCGTGTCCCTTTAGGAATTGTCAGTGGAGGATAAGGTGTGGAGACCATAGCACAAATCTGCCTCGTATAGTTAGCATCAATGACTGCAACATGAACAAAAAATCCCAAAATCTCACAATTGTGTTACTAGAATGGCTGATTAACAAGGCACTTAACCCACGCTGCCTTCGTACAATGCTAAACATCCACCAGTCAGATTATGTGATCAATACGTCTGGTACAGAACAAGCAGCAGTCACAAGCATTGAGGACATTTTTCTGAAAACACAGCTGCCACAGGCAGGGCACATCCCAAGGATGAAGGACTAGATGTTTCACGATGAATATTGCCACCAGCTGCCGCACGAAAGAAGCCCCGAAAAGAAGACACAAGGACTCCCTGAAACGACATTGCAGCCCTGGCCACATGGATCAACATAACTGGTGCACTCTGGTCTCCAATCAGGAGGCCTGGAGACACACTATCTGTAGCGCTGTTGATGCTTCTGAGAAAGGACGCAGGATGGCCCTGACAGTCTGCAGGGCCCCCCCACAACAGGCTGATCAAGCAGGGCAGCAACATCGACAAACCTTGATTTAAACCCTCGAAAACACAGAAAGGTCAAAGGACTCTGCCTTCTGCACGGCCCACAAGCTACAGCTCATGGACAGCATGACACATGAAAAAGGAACAGCACCGGGGGAAAGGCTCCACCTGAGATTAAACCTCTATAAGCCTCTGAAACAAGGCTGAAATAGAACACCAAATTTGTGTAAGAATCTCTTATTTAACTTCAGTTTTAATCATATGGCTAGTCAAACAGGGCTAGTCTTGAAGACAGGGCTTAGTTGTAGCTTTTACCTTTAACACTGCTGCAAGAACAACTTGGCAGCACACAATTCAGGAAAGTTTGTCTCCAAATCTTGGCTAAATCCATAATACAAATATAATCATATTATAACTTTCTATGTTGGAGAAAAATGCAAGTTGTGAGTCCAACTCTGATCCTTGCTTGCTAGCAATATAATACCACATACAAAAAGAATAAGTGGAAAGACCTTGTCGGTGACAGAGATTTCCCCAACTCCGGAGTAGTAGATTCAGGGATCTAGAGAGATATTTCACCTAAGAATTAAGGAAATTCCCAGCCTGCTAGCTTTCCACTCAGCCTACTTGCAAATTTGCAGTTTTTGTAAGGTAATTTCTACTCTATCCCTATATCTGAGAAACTGCTGGAGGTGGTTTGAGTCCCACCCAGGTACTAAGCAACAAATGATCTCTATTGTGTGAACCTTTTGTCTCCTCCTGCTAAGGCTGAACACGAGATTTGGGCAAAGGTTTTTACAGGGGTAAAATGTAACTAAAAACAAGGTAATTCACTAAAGCTTTTATATAAAGATTCATTCCCTGGGAAACTCTTAAAATTTCTTGCATGCTAACTTTTAGTAAAAACACAATCTTTCAATTTTAAGTCATCTACAAGTGAGTAGAAGGACTAAAGAGAGAGATTCTACTTTCTATTCTCAATTTACTGTCAAGTCCGGATTCTGCAGGGCTACTCCCCCGCAAGCCAGTCACCGCCGAGCTGCTGTTCCCCGGGCCGCCCCTAACGCCGTGCAGCTCCCGGGGATCCCCGCAGAAGTCTGGCTGGCTCTGCAGAAGTAGCTGTCGGCGTTGCCTCTGTCGCTGAGGTGCCTCTGTCGCTGAGGTGCCTCTGTCGCCTCTTGCTGTGGCTGCCAGCGCCGGTACGCCGGACTCTGGCAGCTGTTTGAATAATCCTGGAAACGCGTGTCCTCTTTTTTTTTTTTTTCTTTTTCCGAAAACAACGTCCGTTGCCAAGGCAGCGAGCCACAGTGGCTGTCTTCCGGGTTTCATGGAGGCCTCAGGCGCCAGCGATGCAGCGCCATCTAGCGACGCGGAGGCTCCTGGCAGCGTCGTTCCAGGTGACACATGCGCAGTAGCAGGCACAGTGAAGAGTGACACTGCCGACTGCGCAGCCGCAGTAGAGAGCGGTGCCGCTGGCACGGCTCCAACTTTAGTCTCCGCCGCTACAGATATTCCTGCAGCCTCTGCACGTCCTGCTGCTACAGACACGGTGCTAAACAGAGGTGATCCCGCTGCTGTTAAGCTTCCTAGCCTTCCAAAATTGAGTAGAAGGACCAAGGGGATAGCCCCTACAACGGACCGACCGGGGCAGGGACTTGCCGTAGTCCCGCCGTCTCCCGACAGAGTTGTTTGAACATTTATGAGGTCCCGTCGCTCAGAACTTAAGTCTTGTAGCGACTCAACTGCCAGACGCCCAACCATAGTACACTTTCTAGCGTCTCCTGATCCCGCAGAGATCTTGTCCCAAAACAATTCCTTTATAGTGTCCCTTGTGGACACCTGAAAGGCGGTGTGAGCAGTGAGAAGTAGATTCCTCGCTCTCACCCAGTGCATTAACCCCTTAGGGGCTTTTTCATCAGAAACAGGCTCTCCTAGAGAGAATATATATCGGAGGAGCGTTTCCACGGCCTCATCCCCTTTGGATGCCGCGGGCCCCATGCTCTCTCCCTCGGTCGACTCACCGGGCCAGGGTAAGATTTCCTCGGTGCCGTGCGCACGGCCTTTACTACAGCGCCGGGGGCAGCGCTGCCTTCACGACCGCTTCCCTCAGCTCCTTCATCCGCCTTACGTCCCTGCAGAACTCGGCGAAGTAGAAGTCCCTGTTAAACGGGCGCCAGGTATCGGCGGAGAGGCTCGGACAGAATTGCACACGAATCAATATGATTGGCAAAAATGTCCCCTTTATTAGAGGAAAGGCAGCTTATATGCTGCCCGTGGCACAGAGACATGTGACTCTTCCCCAGACCACATTGGATACATAAGGAAAACATACTGTGGTGTACAGTACTAATTGGATAACAGTAGGTGTCCATAAAACTTGTTTTCCTGACAGAACAACTCCTCCTTCACCTTGGCACAAGGCCTGCAGCCATATTAGTGTCGCAGTATCTTTTTACTGTCTGCACCAAGCCATGCCAAGGTGAAGGTCTCAGAAATGCAATAGAAATTGTTCACACAATTTCTGTCCTCCGACAGGGAACTGTTTTATGCTGATGACGCCGCCCTTGTTGCCCACACAGAAGCAACTCTGCAGCATTTAACATCCTGCTTTGCAGAGGTTGCTGAGCTCTTTGGGCTGGAAGTCAGTTTAAAGAAGACAGAAGTTCTCTATCAACCGGCACCTCAGAAAGTCTTCCATCATCCCCATGTCACCATTGGCGAATCAGAACTCAAATCAGTCCAGCATTTTAATTACCTAGGTAGCCTCATCTCCTCAGATGGTAAGATTGATGGAGAGATAGACAACAGGTTAGCAAAGGACTCCCTGAAACAACATAACCTTGACCATATTGATCAACATAACTGGTCTACTCTGGCCTCCAATCGGGACGTCTGGAGACACACTATCTTCAATGCTGCTGATGTTTTCGAGAAAGCACGCAGGGTCACTCTTGAGGAGAAAAGACAACGCAGAAAGAATCATGCCTTGCAGAATTTACCACCTAAGGAGTCTTTCTGCTGTGCCTTCTGCAACTGGACATGTCTATCTCGTATTGGCTTTTTTAGACACCAACATGCTTGTAACAAACGTGGGTAGTGCCCGTCCCAAATCTTCGTTCGCGAAGCCTAGCCATGATGATGTGATGATGATGATAACTTGACCTGTGAGTTTCATGCTTTATAAAAGATGCCCAGTGACCTTGCTTACTTTACAACAAAAAGGAATCGCAAAACTAACTGGTAAATAGTGTTATATATAAGGGCATAGTGGTACATAAATGTTGTTTGACTGCAGGAATGTGCTGTTACTTCTGGGTAAAAGATTTCTCTCTAATCTACAGTTAACTGAGTTAATCACTAATTGGCAGACATGCATCCCACTGAAGGGTTAAGTATTTTACTTGTATGAACCTGGGAAGGAGTACTACCACTGAGAAAGCTGCAACATTACTGGTTTTGACTGTCTGGAAACAAGGTTCACTAGTTTATTACTGCTAAATGTTTTGTAAGAAATGTTATTTTTATCAGGAGAGTGAGAAAATGTCTATTGTTTTAATTCCAGAACTTGTCTGCCTCATTCCAAAATATTTCAGTGAATTTTAGCAAATCTCAGCAATGTCCTTTTAATCAGACAGGAACAATCAAACCTTTATATATAACAATGCTAATGTTGTGACCCGCCCCAGAAAGGGGGGGGGTAACCCAGGTTCTTATTAATAAATCCCTTGGGGTGGATTAGAGTGAAAACGACACTGAATAATCAGTGTTTGAAAACATATATATCTAGGGTTTATTTTAGACCAATTTTGTTTCAAAGTGATATGGTTTGAAACTGGCTCCCTGCCAAGTCTCCAAACCTTACCACAAGAGTTCCCCCCCCCAAAACCTCAGGGAGAAGAGGGAGAAAAACAACCAAGAAAACCCAAAACGAGAGAGAGACAACTAAAGTGATATATATAAATATATTTACACCTATATTACAATTATATACAATTAAAATATATACAATTTCACAAGGGAAAGGGAAGGGGAAGGGAAAGGGAACAAAACCAAAATAAAATATATATATATCCCAATCAGTAGCCCGAGATCTAGTAACCAAAGAGTTAGCAAAGAAATATCCCACCACTCTCCTTGGGACAACCGAGAGTCGCTCCGGGACGATCGCCGGCAACCTCCGCCTCCCAAGGTCGACAAGGCCTTACCAGGCCTCGCTCCCCAACACGGCAGACTCAACAGCAGGGAACCTGCACCTCCAAGCCGCCGGAAGGAAAGAGAACGAAGGCCTCTCCTCCTTTCTTCTTATAATCTGGCTTACGTAAAAATCGTAGGGAATACTGGGTAAATCTGGACCCTTCCTTGGTTACAAACTGGTCACCAAGGAAGGCCTAACCCAAACCACCACACAAAGGTAAACAGGTATTTGCCATTTTGGCTGTTATCATCTATATCTATCATCTATAGCAATATGGCATAAAGATAACCTTTAAGAAAAATGCATAAGGGAGAGAAAGACAGGATAAGGGTAAGTGATGCCGTGGGATTTAGGTGCTGAAAAAAATCTCCCGGAACAGTTAATTAGGGGTGAAATAAGAAAGGGTTTATTATGCCAAGGCAAAAGATGTTACAAGACATCTGTGCCTGAGATGTTACGTTTTATAATACCATCCATCCAATCCCAAATGTGTCCACCCTGTGACCTTTACTCTGGACTGCCCCGGGTCCACCCCCTGAAAATGGGTCTGGGGTGTATTTTGGGACCCTCTGTTCATCCCATCTTCACCATCATCAGAGCACAAAGGGTACATAGTCACCCAGTTTTTGACCGTGTTCTGTGGTTTAGGCCAAGATACGCTGTTCTGCCAACAATCTAGGCCTTGCCTTGACAAAAGACTAAACATTTCTACTGGATTCGGGGGTAGGAGTGATATAGGGAGCATAGAATGGGGTAAGAGGGTTAAGGAATGTGTAAACAAGGGTGCTACAGGGAAAGGGATGCAAGGGAGTGAGGGTTGTTGCTTTTAAAATCTACCTATAAAACTTACAAGGTTTACAAATATTAGAAAAATAAAAAACCATTAGGGGCTTAAGGCATCATAAGGAAGAGTAAGGCAAAGAAAGGATAAGGGTGGAAAAATGTATATAGTCACTGCCCACTGGATCCAGCGATGGAACTTGGTAGTCGTAGAAGTGATGGTCTTGATCCGCTGGGGGTGGGGGAGGGAAGTCCAGACACTCAAAGAAGTTATGAGTTATTATATACTTCTAGAACACCTTGTACCTCCCTGCGGGGGGAGTTTTACTATGGAATAGTGTCACGGACCATGCCACAAGCCTCCAATGTCTCCTGGGCATGCACAGAGTTCCTGTGAGGGGCACGGTAAAAAGGGTTTTCCCCCCTTTCAGGATTGGCAGGGGGATGGGCCCTGCTGGGTGAACAGGCACCTCTTCCTAGCATGCAAAAGTCCCCTGGCAATCCTAGAATGTGTAAATCATTAACCGTTTCAGTCTCTGACAGCTACAGAAAAAAATGTGTTTGGAACAGTATATCTACTATTTTAAAATATAAGAAATCATAAAAAATAGAGTAAAAGTCATATTTCAATGTAAATAACCTCTTGTTAGTATTCTGCATAACTTTTATTATGGAAAATGGGGGAGTCAGTTTATTTTTCTTGACATAATGACAATTTTCTCAAATTGTAAGTAGGCAGTTTTTCATGTTACTTCAAAATATTAGTGGATCTGCAAATGTAAGAAGTAAGAAGTTATGATTCAGTTCTTACTAAACAATTAGGAATTTTAGAATAAAAATATTGGAGATATTTTAAGGAACCTTAAAAAGTTTGTTTAACAATCAGAACAGTCTGTGTACAAGGCTTACTCATAAACAGATTTGAAACACAAAATACCTGAAACTAAGTAAATAGATATTCCTTTTCTATAGTATTCTATGATTTAACACTCTAGGTAAGTGATATGACTCTATCCAAATTTATGTAACTGGCATCATCCTGACATACTGTATTAATTTCTCATTAATTTGAGAGGGAATTATCGTAGAATCATAGAATCATTTATGTTAGAAATGATCCCTAAGATCTTTAAGTCCAACCATAAACCTAACACTACCAAGTCCACCATTAACTATGTTCCTTAGCACCACATCTCATGGTTAGGCTTTGCAAACAAAGATTTGGGAAGGACTCTACCCACATTTGTTACAAGCGCGCTGGTGGCTAAAAAGACCAATACGAGATAGACAAGACTGGTTGCAAAAGGCACAGCAGAAAGACTCCTTAGGTGGTATCAGCAAGACATGATTCTTTCTGCATTGTCTTTTCTCCTCAAGAGTGATCCTGTGTGTGTTCTCAAAGGAAGCAGTAGCATTATAGATAGTGCGTCTCCAGACGTCCCGATTGGAGGTCAGAGTAGACCAGTTATGTTGATCAATATGACCAAGGTTGAGATGTTGTTTCAGGGAGTCCTTGTATCTTCTCTTCAGGGCTCCTCTCTTGCAGCAACCAGTGGCAAGTTCACCATAAAGCATGATCTTAGGGAGGCGGCAGTCCTTCATCCTTGAGACATGTCCTGCCCAACGCAGCTGTGTTCTCAGCAACATGGCCTCAATACTCATAACTACTACCTGTTCTAGAACAGACGTATTAGTTACATAATCTGACCAGTGGATGTTTAGGATTGTACGGAGACAAGGTTGATGGAAGTGTTCTAAGAGTCGCAGGTGGTGGCGGTAGATGGTCCATGATTCAGATCCATATAAAAGAGTAGACAGCACAATGGCTCTGTAAACACTGATCTTTGTACTTTTCTTCAAGTGTTTATTTTACCAAACTCTTTTATGGAGTTTTCCGAAAGCACTATATGCCTTTGCTAACCTGTTGTCTATCTCTCCGTCAATCTTACCATCCGAGGAGATGAGGCTACCTAAGTAATTAAACTGTTGAACTGATTTGAGCTCTGATTCACCAATGGTGATATGGGGATGATGGAAGACTTCCTGAGGTGCAGGTTAATAGAGAACTCCTGTCTTCTTTAAGCTGACTTCCAGCCCAAAAAGCTCAGCAACCTCTGCAAAGCAGGATGTTAAACGCTGCAGAGCTACTTCTGTGTGGGTGACGAGGGCGGTGTGGTCAGCATAAAGCAGCTCCCGAACAAGATGATTCAAGGTCTTAGTATGGGCCTTCAGTCGCCTTAAGTTGAATAGGCTTCCATCAGTACGATATTGAATGTAGATACCATCTTCATCATCGAGGTCTGCCGAGGCCCTTTGGAGCATCATGTTGAAAAAGATTGCACCACATCTACATGTCTTTTAAATCCCCCAGGGATGGTGACTCCACCACTTCTCTGAGCAGCCTTTTCCGATGCTTGACCACTCTTTTGGTGAAGAAATTTCTCCTAATATCCAATCTAAACCTCCCCTGACACAACTTGAGGCCATTTCCTGTCATCCTATCTCTTGTTACTCAGGAGAAGAGACAAACACCCACCTCCCTACAAACCTTCTTTCAGGTAGTTGTAGAGGGTCATAAGATCTCCTCCAAGCCTCCCATTCTCCAGACAGAACAACTCTGATTCCCTCAGCTGCTGCTCATAAGACTTGTGCTCTAGATGCTTTACCAGCTTCATTGCCCTTCTTTGGAACTTCTCCAGTACCTCCATATTTTTCTTGTAGTGAGGGGTCCAAAACTGAATCAGTATTTGAGATGCAGCCTTACCAGTGCTGAGTACAGAGACATGGTCACTGCCTTAGTCCTGCTGACCACACTATTGCTGATACAAGCAAGGATGCTGTTGGCCTTCTTGACTACCTGGACACGCTGCTGGCTCATATTCACCAACACCCACAGGTCCTTTTTCACCAGGCAACTTTCCAGCCACTCTTCCCCAAGCCTGTAGTGTTGCATGGGGTTGTTGTGACCCAAGTGCAGGACCTGGAACTTGGCTTTACTGAATCCTATGCCATTGGTCTTGGCCCATTGATCCAGACTTTCCATATATATACACACACACATATATATATATACAGGTGTGTCTTGGTTTTAAGACAATGTATGCCGGGACTTCTGATGGAATAGAAACCCATCTCCCCCAAAATTATGCAAATTTGAAATTATGAGACCTTTAAGTACGGTGTAAAAACAAATAACAGTTTACTAAAATGGAGAACAAAACAGAATAAAACAACTACCCAATAACAGAGAAAATGTCACCCAGAAATCACTTTTTCACTTCTGCTCCGCCGAGGTGGCAACACAGTCTTGACGCAGTCATGTGGTTACAATGGAGCCGTGGCAGAGCTGCCGCCTTGCCAGGCAGGCAACAGGTGAAGAAGTTCACAAAGGGGGGGCTCCTGAGTCCCCCCAGTGCAACTGCAGTGGTGGTAAGGCAGTGCTGAGACAGTGCAGATGAAAAGTGGTAGAAAGTGGTGGGGAGCCATGCAAGTTGGTCTCCAGGAGCCACGCAGGTCAGAGCGGTGGGGAGTCATGCCTGGCAGGTGGTGAGTCGGAGAGGCAGGGAGCCATGCGGGTCAGGCAACAGGCAGCAATTCAGAGAAGTGGCAGGAGTGGGTGGGAAGCATGGGGGTTCATGCAGCTGAGGCGGGTGCAGTACCAGGACAAAAAGAGCAAAGGTGAAACTGCTGGTTTTTTATTCTTCCCAGTTCTCATGGGACCTTTGCCCCAGGGATCTCGTCTTCCCCCTATCCGATCCACTCCCTCTCCATGGATGTTTCCCTGACAGCGGCCAGACCACAAGCCCCTATCGGTGAGCGCCCCTCAAAAACCCATGGTGGCATGGGGAAATTCAACAAGAGAATCTAAACTACTACATTATCCTCTTCGAATTTTTCCATACCAACATGCTATATCAGATTTAAACTTTTCAACTCTACATATACATGCATTACTCCAATTATATAGACATTTTTAAAAATATATACATACAGGCACAGCATTATGGATAGTTTACCCAAAAATTAGGTCCCCTTGAGGTATACATTGAGTTTCCCCATCTTTCTGCATCATCCATCAAGTGCACTCTGGTCCTTGAACAAAAAGAATACCATAAATGGGTTTACCTTTGCTTGAGGCAGGACTAATCCAAACAGTTTTCTGAAATGGAAAAAAAGAACTTTCTGGAAAATAGTAATATAGATAAAGTAGAGAGCAGTCTTAAATTAAAGCACTTTAAAGTACACTACATACAGAAGTGTACTATAGTGTACTATACAGCATTGGGGTTTTAGAATTTTATAGCTCTAATTATCATATCTAATGGATGTATCCAACCTGAAAATTGTCTGTCCTGCACATGGGCCAAATGAGGCTGTTGAAGGGTGAGTGAGTCTTGCTGACCACTCCTTGGCTTTCCAGTTCACTGACACCTCAGAGCTTTTTTTGATTTTTAATTTTTATAGATTTTAGAAATAGATGTGTAGTGAATGTAGATTTTAATGTAGCTGTATTATATCCCTTACCCTGTGACATAATGTTTACGCATACCCAACCCTACTACCCCATCTCATATCAATCCCTCAAAATTCCATCAGAGTGTTTAGTCTTCTTTTCAAGGTAGAATTTTAGAAAAACACCTTAAGGTCTGGACCAGAAGATATCACACAGACACAGCGACCTTCAAACCCAGAACTTTGGAGGAACTCCAAGGACTGTACGTGCTTTGAAGAAGATGAAGATAAGGAAGAAGCAGTCCCATACACCCCCAGACCCAATTCCCGAAAGGGTGTGTCAGGGGCAGAACGGGGCAGAACCGGGGGTGGACAAATTGGGATTGGATGGACCTTATTATAAAATCATAGAACCAGTGTCTGAACTTCCTCTAGGCCTATGGACTCATTAAATGACCTACTCTCTTTATCTTATCTCCTACACTAAATTGACCTGGAGACTTTTTCTCTGCAGTCTTTTAGGCAACATCACAAATCATCTTATGGATGGGAATCACGGAGTATCAATTGGTTCAATACTGCTAGTGATGCACTGTCGTGGTGGCAATTGGTACTTGCTGTTCTTCTACCTTCAAGAGTCCTACAACAGAAGGGTTTTCTGACAGACCAGACAAAGTGTTCAATTATTTAATCCCTTCTGTCTCCGTGGTAGCAATTCCAAAAGCCCATCCACGTCCTTTTGGGTCTTTGAAGTACCCATTCCTGAGAGAGTCAATGCCCAGGATACATGGGGCATCTTGACCAGTCACGATGGAGTGTTTCTGCCAGTCTTTCTCGGTCAAACTCTCTTCAGTTTCTAACACTGTCAGCTCTTGAGAGCCTCGTCACCACAGAAATGGAAATAGATTCCAACCCCACATGTCCTGATGACATTAAAATACATTGAGCACCAGTGTCAACCAAAGCCTTGAATTCTTGTGTTTCTGATGTGCCAGGCCATCGGATCCATGCAGTCCAGTAGACCCTATTGTCCCTTTCCTTCTACTGGCTGGAGGCAGGGCTTCTCTAATCTTGGTCATCATAGCTGCTCCTATATCCCTGTGAATACATCCGGGAGCGACCTTCTAGTCAGTGAGACATGTCATAGCCCTTTTGGTTTTGCCTTCACCCTTGTCCATGGGAAAGTGGCACTGCACTCACTCTTGCTGACTTGCTTTTGCATTTACTTTCTCCTTCAGTTTCTGTACTCAGGTTGCTAGGACATGGGTAAGTTTCCTGTCCCACCGATTCATGTCTTCCCCATACTCAAGTAGGAAGTACCATAAATTGGTTTGTGGGATGTAATCCCTCACCCCAGTTGGGGGGAGTAGGGTCTGTTTCTGACCTTGGTAGCACTGGTTCACACTGGTGCCACATGGAAGTTGTTCTCCTTAATCTTCTCCTTAAGTTTTTTGTGACTGTCTTTGATTTGGTTAGTAAGCTCTTCTTTGAGATTCTGGAGGTCCTCTGCCACGGTCCGAAGAGGGGATGGGACACAAGGAAGGGTGCAAGTAGAATCCCCTATTCACGCTTGCACACTGTCTTTTGTCAGGTCGGGAGGGGAAAGGGCCAGAACATAGGGTGGAGCATGAGACAGACAAGCAGGGGGACAAACCAGGATAGGGACACGGGCAAAAGGGGGAGGAGTGGGGGAAACAGGGAGCAGGCAGTAGGAAAACTCATGGTGAGCCTGGGCATGTCCAGGCTGTGCACTGTGTAGTATGAATACAATGGAACCACATAATAACATTAAAGTCCATATGATAACTGTAAGGTCCATATAATAAAGTCCTGCCAATTGCTGTATGCTTTTCTCCACGCCTGGAACTGTTCCTATCCTGAATCTTGCTCCTTCACAATCCTCAACCAGCTTTTCTACAGAACTGACTTGGTTTCGGGATGGTGTCTTCAAATGCCTGCAACTTCCTTGCCATAGTTCCCACTGTTTCTTGTGCTTCACCCCATTGAAGTATGACTAGGAAGTAGGCATATATCTGTGGTTCGAGTCGTGAGAGTTTCAGCCACATTTGGGATGTACATTTGAACTTGTCAGGACTTCTGGAGTCTGGTCCATTGTTGGAGAAGATTATCTTTAGCACAACTAGCTCTCTGAGTAGTTGGATCCCTGGTTCCATGGTCTTCCAGAAGCCTTGCTGCAGCTGCAGATCTTCTTCACAGAGGTATCTCTCCCTCACACTCACTAGGAGATGTTTCCAGAGGCTGAGAGGTTCTCGCATCTTTACAAACCCCTGGTCAATACCTGCATCTTGGGACAGGGATCCTAGGTGTCTTGCTTCAGAACTGTCCAGGATGGTGACATCACCAGAGATGTCCCAAACGCAGAGCAGTCAAGTCAATATGGGCCCGTCTTATTGTCAAGTGAGGACTTTTTGCAGATTATGCATCACGTCTAAGGATAGGAACTCAGTGATGATATCAGGTTCTGATTCCTCCACTGATTGTGAAGGCCCTGGTTCCCAGTCCTTGTCAACCGGGTATATTGACTTCATTTTATACTTTGTCTTTTGCACTGAGTGGACTGTAGTGAATAAACATAGCAAGAACATCAGCAAGAATATGGTATCTTTAACATCTAGAGGGGATTTCAACTCTTCAAAAACTGTTGTGAAGGATCTGAAGGAGAAATAGGTGAAGGGTTGAGAAAAAACACTCCCCTGCATTTCTCCCCAAAATGGGTGCCATTGTCAGTAAATGTTCAAGGACTATAGTTTAGGTTATGATAGTAACCCAACCCTGAAAATACATTCCAAAGGAGACTTATAGGCATTGAATTTACCACCCCTCAGATCCAACTAATGAACTGAAAAGTAGCCACAGTTGCCCTGATTATAGGACCCATTTTGAGATAACCACCTGTAAACGGAAGATATGTATTCAGGAATACATGCCAAAAAACCAGGAACAAGTCAAACAACATGATACTCGAGGGGGGTTCTATATCCAATACAAAAATGAATTGCTCAAAACTGTTATTTTGTTTCTACTTTTCCTCTCAATGCCCCACATTGGGAAAGCCAAATTATTGTCTTGGGTTAAAGACAATGTATGCCAGGGAGGCAGGACCTCCGATAGAATAGAAACCCCTCCCTCCCAAAATTATGCAAATTTGAAAATTATGAGACTAAAAACAGAGAGTAAAACAGAACAAAACAACAACCACACAATAACAGAGAAAATGTCACCCAGGAATCACTCTTTCACTTCCCCTCTGCCTAGGTGACAATGCAGTCTTGACATAGCCATGTGATCGTACTGGAGCTGGGACAAACCCGTTGGGAGCTGCAGCGCCATGCACCCCCTCATGGTAACATGGGAAAATTCAAGAGAATCTAAACTATAACAATCAGTCTTCATGTCTTCCCTGGGTAATGACGGCACCTTTAGCTGCTCCAGTTGTTTTACAACTACCATATAATTTTTTGGTGCGTATTCCAAAGCCCCATGATGATTGGAAGATGAAAACATACAAGAGGACCAATAAACCCACTGGTTTGCTTCACCAGTAGAATCATGGAATGGTCTGGATTGGAAGGGATCTTAAAGATCATCTAGTTCTAACACCCCCTGCCATAAGCAGGGATGCCATCGGGTTGCTCAAGGTCCCATCCAACCTGCCCTTGAGCACTTCCAGGGATGGGGCATTCACAACTTCTCTGGGCAACCTGATCCATTGCCTCACTACCCTCTGAGTAAAGAATTTCTTTCTAACATCTAATCTAAATCTCTCCTCTTTAAGTCCCCCCTGTCCTATTACTCTCTACCTGTGTAAAAAGTTGCTTTCCCTCCTTTTTATAAGCCCCCTTTAGGTACTAGAAGGCTGCTATAAGTTCTTCCCTGGGACTTCTCCAGGATGAACAACCCCAGTTCTCCCAGTTTGTCTTCATAGGAAAGGTGCTCCAGCCCTCTGATCATCTTCATGGTCCTCCTCTAGACCTGTTCTACCAGGTTGTCATGGTTTAACCCCAGCCAGCAACTAAGCATCACACAACCTCTAACTCACTCCCCCACCAGTGAAATGGGGGAGAGAATCAGAGGAGTAAAAGTGAGGAAACTTGTGGGTTAAGATAGTTTAATAGGGAAAGCAAAAGCCACGCACACAGGCAAAGCAGAACAAGGAATTAGTTCACAACTTCCCATGGACAGGCAGGTGTTCAGTCATCTCCAGGAGAGCAGGACTTCATCACGTGCAGCAGTTACTTGGGAAAACAAATGACATAACTCTGACCATCTTGCTTTCTCAGATCACCTCCTTGTCTTGCATGTGACAACAGTGCTTCCATGAAGATCTGCTCGATAATCTTCCCAGGCACAGAGGTGAGGTTCACCAGTCTGTAGTTCCCTGGGTCTTCCTTTGTCCCCTTTTTAAAAGTTGGAGTGATGTTTCCCTTTTTCCAGTCATCAGGGACTTTACCAGACTGCCATGACTTTTCAAATACAATGAAGAGTGGTTTGGTGTTACAGGTTTGAAAAGAGATGTTGGAATTTTTTCCCAATATCAATTACTGGACAGTGTGCACCTACAAGGAAAACCCCTCCTCCCCCCTTCCCCATCCCCCCTTCTCCCCCCCAGTCTGTTTTTTCTGGGGTGGGGGGAGGCAGGAAGGCGGAAGGAGTGGGGTCTCATGCAGAGAGGAACAGGAGTCCTTTGTAGGACTTACTGTCCACCAATTGAGTGCCCCCCCCTTTCCCCCAAGGATGTAGCAAACCAGTGTGAGAAAGGCCTGAGGAATGTCTGGATGACCTTGTATTGTTTTCTCTAAGCCATGATTTACTGCCCAGGGATGAGTTGAGTTCTCTGGTTTGCAATTCACCATGTGGGGATGTGAAAGAGGGGTAACTTGAAACTCCAAGGTCTGCGTGTGCATATGTGTGATAGGTCGGTCTGAGAGAGTGATTGATGTGTGACTTGCAGTTGTGTTCTGCCTTGATTTGCTTAACCACTCCCAGTTGAAAGTGAATGAGATAAAAACCCCGGATCATGAGAAATAAAGCGATTTCTGTCCATCAAGCCAGAAGTCTGTAAATCATTCCATCACAAATGGCGCCCGAACGAGGTTGAATCATGGCATACAGTGCTCCGTGGTGGAAGCTGCAGCTGAACTGGGTCAGTCATTTGTGCGCACCATCCTGTGTCAGGATCATCAACCATCGTCCTGACAGAGGTGGGCGGTTGCAGAACTATGGGTCAATCGGTGTGAAAGGAACATAAGTTATATGCAGAAATTTTGCATCGCATTTTAAAAGAACAGGGGTCTGCTGTTAAAATGGTTAATGTGGTCAAATTACTCGTATGGGTTAGACACTCTTGTCCCTGGTTTCCTAAACATGGTTCTTATGACACTGCATTATGGGATAGGGTCGGTGAGGAACTTCGAACAAAGACTGATTTAGTTTTGAATATCCCGACCAAAGTTGTAGTTGCTTGGAAAGCTGTGTATACGCTTTAAGAGCTGTGGAACAAACAGACACCATTTAGCAGGCCCCTGGTCTGCCGCCATATGCGGATGAATCCTCTGAGGGTAATAAAATACTTAACGACCTGTTGACAGTGACTGATGAGCTTAATGAGTCCTTTGATCTGGATCCTGTAACCCCTGAAAAAGAAACAGTACTATATCCCCTAAAGCAGGTGGAAATAGTAGCTGCTTCTGCCCCAACAGCAGAGAAAATTTTGCAAGCACAATATAATCAACATCAGTCTCTATTATCCGCGCTCCCACACATGGTGCCAGAGCAACCGGCACATGTGGAGGTTAATGTGGATTCCTTTATTTTGGAAGACTGCAAATTGGCTACTTGTTGAACTCTTGAATGCTATGCTAGTGCTTTATAGGCCACACCGCCCGCCTCAGTTTGAACGTCTTCCTTATGACGTTGTGAAAGAAGTTCATAAATCCACAAAAGACTATGGACTGCAGTCATCGTATACACTGGGGTTGATTGTGGTTATCAGAGATTCTTACGTTATGACTCCATCTGACTGGAAAGGTTTTTTAAGTTTAATCTTGTCCCCTGCGCAGTTAATGGTGTGGGTCACTGAATATTGCGAACTGGTCAATGGTCAAGTTAGGGACAATGTCGCAAGTGGGACGGCTATAGGTCGCAATGAGTTACTGGGTGAGGGGCAATACTCTACTGCAACGACACAGATCATGTTACCATGGTTCGCTTTCACTCAAACTACTGATCTGACCATGAAAGCCCTTAGAAAAGTTCCAGATGCCAAAAATAGAGAACTGTCTTTCACAACTGTTAAACAGGGAGCACAGGAACCTTACGTGTCATTCATTGATTGATTTCAGACTGCAATTTCACGACAGATAGATAATGATGCAGTGGCACAGGTTTTGCTTTTTCAGTTAGCAATTGACAATGCAAATACCAACTGTCAAAGAGCTTTGGTGCCTCTAAGAAATCGGACTAAGTCAATTACCGAACTTATTATGATGTGCCAGTATGTAGGCATGGAGTCCTTTAAAGTTTCCTTGCTAGCGACTGCATTCGCTGAACAGATGGTTGTAGCCCGCGTTGCTATTTGCTTTTATCAGTGTAATCAAGAAGGACATATTAAAAAAGACTGCCCCTTGGGGAATAAAAAGGGGAACATCTTCCCCTCCTACCTGTGTCCGAAATGTGGCAAAGGATTTCATTGGGCAAATCAGTGCCAATCCCAATTTACTAATGACGGTAAACCCCTTTCGGGAAAGTCCAAAGGGTGCCCCAAAACAAAACAGAGTCCCACCTGTCGAGAATCACAACAGAGCATCTGACAGCTCTCAGACAAATAGGGTATACGCAGCCTCCAACCTGCCACCTCAGGAAGCACCAGGTTGGATTTGACCCTCACCACAGGAATAAACATACCGGATGATGCTGTTGTTGTAGCAGGCATGGGTGTTTATGACCCTTTGCCCGACAGTATGTGTGACCTTATTTTAGGTCGCTCATCTGCCAGCAAAAGTGGTCTTTTTGTTATGTCTGGACTTATTGATTCTGACTACAAAGGTGAAATTAAAATAATGCTCTGGACTCCATGTCCCCCGTGTTACATACCACAAGGGGAAAAAATAGCACAGCTGTTGTTATTGCCTTATGTGAAGCAGCACAAAGATCATCAGAGAGAACGGGAGGTTTTGGAAGTACTAATACACCACAGATCTATTGGTCGACTTCAGTCTCAGAAAGCCAACCGTTGTTAAAATTGCAAATAGAAGACAGGTGCTTTACTGGTTTAGTCGACATTGGGTGTGGTTGTTTACTTTGACTGAATGTCAGGTGTCCCCCCCCCAAAGGGGAGATGAAAGAAAAAAAATGTGAAAAACCTGGGCTTACCAAGGAAGAAAGTTTATATTTACATGGAGGAAAAAAAAAAGAGACTAATAACTCTACAAACACACAGGCAAAGGAAACTAACAGTAAAAAATTCTACCTCCCCCACGGAGCGGGGACAGGCGCCTTGGACAGGCGCAACTGTCTATCAGGTCATCCTGGAAGAAGAAGAAGGGCCAAGCTAATTCTCCCTTCTCTCTTATAGCTGGACTGACATAACATGGTATGGAATATCTTGTTCCTCCCGGGAAAAGGAAGTGTTATTTAACTGCACAAACCCACTACAATCTCCACCCCTTATTCCATACCATTTTATGTCACACCCATATCTCATTATTCACCTATATCCCGCGCTTGTACAGGTCTTGTCTTCTATGGTGGTCTCATCGTTGAGCACCAACATCAGCTTAGTTCGAGTCTTCCTCATCTGGTGACTTTTCCTCTAACATACAACTCAGAATACAAATTAGTTTTTTCCCAAGGTTAAATCTCCTTGAGGCACACACTGGGTTTCCCCATCTTCTCTCATAATCCACCAAGTGTATCCTGGTCCTTGAGCAAAGACAATCCCACAAAATGGGTTTACCTTTGCTCAAGGGAGGGTTAACCCAAACTGCTTTACCTAACATACCTCTCAAGTGAATTACTGGGACTTTGTCTCCATCCACAGTGTGAAGGGGCTCTGTTTGGGCAGGGTCTGCTCGATTGACAGAGCCTCTAGTGTTGACTAACCAAGTAGCCTTTGCTAGATGCTGATCCCAGTGCTTGAAAGTCCCCCCACCCAATGCCTTCAAAGTAGTTTTCAGCAATCCGTTGCATTGCTCAACTTTTCCAGCGGCTGTTGCATGATATGGGATATGATATACCCATTCAATGCCATGTTCCCTTGCCCAAGTAGTAACTAAACTATTTTTTAAATGAGTCCCATTGTCTGACTCAATGCGCTCTGGGGTTGCCACAGTACTTGCTTTTCAAGACCCAGGATGGTATTTCAGGCAGTTGCGTGAGGCACCGGATAAGTCTCTAACCATCCAGTGGTTGTTTCCACCATGGGGAGTACATAGTGTTTACCTTGGTGGGTCTGTGGCAGTGTGATATAGTCAACCTGCAAGGCCTCCCCATATCTATACTTATCCCAACATCCACGATACCATAGGGGTTTCACTCTCTTTGCTTATTTAATGGCAACGCATGTCTCACAATCATGGATAACTTGGGAAATAGTGTCCATAGTTAAATCCACCCCTCGGTCTCATGCCCATCTATAAGTGGCATCTCTACCCTGATGGTCTGAAGCATCATGTGCCCATTCAGCTAGGAACAACTCTCCCTCATGCTGCCAATCTAGATCTACTTGCGACACCTTGACTTGTGCATCTCGATCTGTTTGTTTGTTCTTGTGATGTTCTTCATTAGCTTGATTTTTGGGTACATGGGCATCTACCTGGTGGACTCTCACAGTCAACTTCTCAATCCAAGTGGCAATGTCTTGCCATAAATCAGCAGCCCAGATAGGTTTTCCTCCACTCTTCCAATTAATCTTCTTCCACCAATCCAACCACCCCCACAGAGCATTGATTATCATCCATGAGTCAGTGTAGAGATAAAGACTTGACCATTTCTCTCGTTCGGCAATGTCCAGGACCAATTGACTCGATTCAACTTCTCCTTCAGTAGCTTCTGCCACTTGTTGGGTGCGACTCCAGACAACTGCTTTCCACTTTTGATTCTTCCCTACAATACAGCAAGAACCATCAGTGAAGAGGGCATAACGTGTTTCCTCTTCAGGTAACTGATTGTATGGTGGAGTTTCTTCAACCCGATTCACGTGTTCTTTTTCCTCCTCATCTGCCAGTCTGAAGTTTCCACCTTCAGGTCAATTTGTGATGATTTCTAGGATTCCAGGGCGATTCGAGTTTCTGATTCGGGCACGCTGTGTAATCAACTTGCTCCATATAGCATCAGTGGCGTGATAGGTAGGGGGTACCTTTCCTTTGGACATCCAGTTCAGCACTGGTAGTCAAGGTGCCAGGAAGAGTTGTGTTTCTGTGCCAATCAACTCTGAGGTTGCTTGTATGCCTTCATAAGCCACTAGGATTTCCTTCTCCGTGGGGGTGTAATTGGCTTCAGATCCTCTGTAACTTCACCTCCAGAAACCGAGTGGTCGACCTCAGGTCTCATCAGGCACCTTTTACCAGAGGTTCCAGGAGGGACCATTATCCCCAGCTGTAGAATAAAGTACATTTTTCACATTTGGTTCTGTCCTGACTGGTGCAAGGGTCACAGTGTGTGCAATCTCCTGCTTAATCTGTTTAAAAGCTTGCTGCTGTTCAGGACTTCATTGGAAATCATTCTTCTTATGGGTCACGAAGTAAAGAGGGTTCACAATTTAGCTGTATTCAGGAATATGCATTCTCCAAAAACCTATGGCCCTAGGAAAGATTGTGTTTCCTTCTTGTTAATTGGTGGAGCCATCGTTATGATCTTGTTGATGACTTCTGTTGGAATCTGATGACGTCCATCTTGCCATTTCACCCCTAGGAATTGGATCTCTTTGGCAGGTCCCTTAACCTTACTCTTTTCAATGGCGAAACCGGTTTTGAGGAGAATCTGGATGATTTCCTTTTTCAGAAACTTCCTCTGCTGTATCCCCCCATACAATAACATCATCAATATATTTTATGTGTTCTGGAGACTCACCCTTCTCTAGTGTAGCCTGAATCAGTCCACGTCAAATGGTGAGACTATGTTTCCACCCCTGGGGCAATCAGTTCCAGGTGTACTGCATGCCTCTCCACATGAAAGCAAACTGTGACCTGCACTCTGTTGCTAAGGGGATGGAGAAGAATGCATTTGCAATATCAGTGGTGGTGTACCACCTCGCTGCTAGTTCGTACTGGAGCTCCAACATGTCTGGCACAGTGTCGTGGTTTGACCCCGGTCAGATGCCAGGGGCCTATTAAAACCACTCCACTACCCTTCCCATATAAAAATTACCCACTCCTTCCTCCCCTCTGCAACTGGACAGAGGAGACAGAAAGGAAAAAAAAACAGCAAAGGAATTTCATGAGATAAGGATTGAGAGAAGGCAGTGTAACAGGCAAAACAAACTCAGAGTGAGGATAAAACTAAAATTTATTACTAACAGAATAAGAACTAAAGAGTGAAATATAAAACAGTCTTTAAACACCTTCCCTTACCCCCACCCCTCCTTCTTTTCAGGTCTTCCCTCCTTCCCCCAATGATGCAGGGGGACAGGGAAAGGGGAGTTTGTTGAGTCCATCCCTTGGGCAACAGCTTTTTATAATCGGCTCTTTGCAGTCTGAAGGTTCCCCATGGTTTACAGGGGGACACCTGCGTTACTATGGTCTTCACCACGGGATTTGGGGGGGGTCTCTGCAACTCCGAGTCCTTCCCCTGCTTCTGTGGGGTTCCTCCCACAGGAGACAGTCCTTGCTGAACCTCTCCAGTGTGAGTTCATTCACCCCTTGGGCAACAGTTCTTTTCAATCTGTTGCCCCATGGACGACTTCCCCAAGGGGGTGCAGTCCTTTATGGGTTGAACTGTACCGACATGGGTCTCCCACGGGGGCCACAAGTCCTACCCAGAAAAAACTGCTTTGACCTGGGTTTCCCTTTCCATGGACCACAGATCTCCAGCAGGACTTGACTCCATTTTGGGCCTCCCACAGGGGTCACAACCTCCTTCATGTATTTTTTCCTGCTCCAGCATGGACTCCTTCATAGGCTGCAGGAGGGTTTCTGCACTCCAATGGTTCTTTATGAGCTGCAGAGGCTTCAGTTCTAAGTCTTTGCCCTGCTTCTGGGGGGGGGACTTTCCCCCCTCCCCCCCCCCCCCTCGGCTTCTCTGACCTTGATGACTGCTTGTTCTCCCGGACTGGAATTTCGTCTGCGCAACAACCTTCTCTTCCACTGTTCTTAAATATGTTATCACAGAAACTCATCTCATTAGCTCAACCTTGACCAGCAACAGGAAATCCCTCCTGGAACTGGCTACCATTGGCTTTTCATAGGACAGTGAAAGCTTCTAGTAGCTTCCAACAGAAGCCACCTCATAGCCCCCCCTGCCACCAAAACCCAGCTACAGGTCAAACCCATGACACAGAGCAGCACTCAACGATGGGGTAACTTCATTTAAGCCACGATAGTCCACAGTCAGTCTTCATCCTCCATCAGACTTACAGACCAGATGGGGCTATTGAAAGGTGAGCGAGTCTTACTGACCACCCCTTGGGTCTCCAGCTCTCGGATCATTTTATGGATGGAGATCACAGTGTCTAGGTTCATTTGGTATTGTCATCTATGCACTATTGTAGTGGTCGTTGGCACTTGTTGATCTTTGACTTGTAACAATCCCACAATGGAAGGATCTTCTGAGAGGCCAGGTAGGGTACATAATTGTTTAAATTTCTCTGTAGTCACTGTGGTTACACCAAAAGACCATCCATACCCCTTTGGGTCCTTGAAATATCCTCTCCTGAGGTAGTCAATGCCAAGGATGCAAGGGGCCTCTGGACTAGTCACAATGGGGTGTTTTTCCCATTTGTCTCCTGTTAAACTCACTTCAGCCTCTAGCACTGATAATTCTTGATGTCCCCTTGTCACTCCAGAAATCCAGATGGGCTTTGTGCTTTTATGTTCTGATGGCATCAAGGTGCACTGTGCACCAGTGTCTACTAAAGTTTTGTATCTCTACGCATCCAATGTGCCAGACCATCGAACCCACACAGTCCAGTAAACCCTATCGACCCTTTCCTTCTCCTGACTGAAGGCAGGGCCTCTCTATTGTTCTTGGTCAGAGTATTCACTGCCTGATCCTTGCATTGCCCAGCCAGAGGTCCTCTCATCGAGATCACAGGAATTGTCCTCAGTCTTTCTGCATCTTAAAGGTCACTGATCTCTTTCCGGGGCCTCTGCATCAACTGTGGACATCCTTCTTACTAGGTTTCTTCCCTCTTAATTCTCATACCCGGGCTTCAAGTTTATAGGTAGGTTCACCATCCCACTTCTTCATGTCTTCCCCCTGGTCACACAGAAAGAAACATAGCTCACCACGTGACCTGCTCTTGGGACTTCCTTTCCTTTTGAGTGGGGCAGGAGGAGACCAAGACCGCTTTCTTAGGCTGTCTCTGTGGCAGTTCTCACATTCGGGGCATTCGTAAGGCCTCTTCATCCTCTCCCCAGTGTGGGTGCGTCAGTGTCGGAGATCAGAGCTTTCTCTGAAATCTAACTTGCGGACCTGGGAGAGTGAGGAGGCTTCCACACCTTCTTCTATAATCCATATCCAGGCACACATTGTATCCACATTTGGTTCAGTCATCCTTGGATGATATATTGTTACCAGGCAGTTAACGTACCATGCAGGGGCACCTTTAATTACTTTTCTCCACATGGGTAGCATGCAAGGGACGCTCTCTGGATCTAGGAAGGGGTGATTGCCTGGGTCACAATAAATGATTTCCAGCATGGTCAATTCCCATAGGTACTGGATTCCTTCCTCTGCAGTAGTCCACCTTCTTGGAGAGTTCATTAGATCTTCCTTGAACAAGTACCTTTCACAGCATAGAGGAGCCAGAGCCAAAGACTGCTAATAAATTTCCCTTCCAATTTCCTGTTCAATTTCACAATCTCTGGCAATAGATCCTAGTTGCTGTGCTTCATGACCTTCTAACAGGTGACTTCTAACCCCATTGTCCCAGCATTGTAGCAGCCAGGTAAGAATTCGTTCACCAGGTTGGAGGCTGTAATGTCTCCGCAAATCTCGAAGTTCTGATGGAGTCAGGGACTGGGTAACTTCACTTTCCTGTCTGACTTCTTCTCTGATTGATTGACCTTCCTCTAGTCAGGAATTGGCTCTTTGTGAACTGGTTCTTTGCCTTGCCTCCTGTTCTTCTCCTGTTGTTACTTCCATTAGTCCGTCTCTTTCTTCCTCTCTTACTAATCGTGGAGGTAGGCCTATAGGTCCTGAAGATCTCCTTACCCATCTTCCTTTTCACTACAGGGGCAATAGTGACTTCAGATGTCGTGGTTTGTGTCCCTGTCTGTAATGGTTTGGTCCAGGGTTCTTCCTGGCAACCAGGTCGAAACTAAGGAAGTACCATATCCCAGTATTCCATTGTATTTCTTTACGTAAGCAGACATATAAATAGGAGAGGAGAGAAGGTCAAACCCTTCTTCTCTTCCGGTGGACTTGAAGAAAGCAGCTCTCTGCAGCTCCTCCAGCCGTGGGGGTGTGGGACCTGTGGTTTATAGAGAGGCCACTGCCTTCTTTCCAAGTTTGAGAGGGAGATGCAGTGACCATGGATTGAGACGTTTCTGTTTTCTCAAGGAAAGTATTGAGATTTCGATTGTTAGTTCTTTATTGACTGTTCTTTATATCTGTACTTAAGAGAATTGGCATTGTTGGAACCTATGTATGATGACTCTCAATACGATAGTGTCACTGATGAACCAGAGGATCTCTTCTGCACATTACCTATGTGGAGAAAAGTACTCCAAGGTGCTCCTGCACCATATGTTCATACCTTGGCAGCACTGGTACTTCCAAACACGGAACCAATGCTCGTACTGTGTTACGATGTATGGAAGAAGGAGTAGAAGCCAGTAAATCATATTCTAGAGACAATTTCGATCCCAGTTACCAACGAACACCTGTTAGAGAGGGGTCTTATGAGCACTCCAAATATGAGGATGACTACAGAGACTACAGAGACAGACCAGTAGAACGGTCCTGACCACAATCTCGATCTTTGTCCCAGTCCTGCTCACCATCTCCTTCCTTCACATGCAGAAAGAGAGAAAGCCCTAAGTGTAGATCACGTGGTGAACTTTGGTCTTATCTGCGTAACCAGGGAGAAAACATGAGAAAGTGGGATGGTGAATCTACTTCTAAACTCGAAGTCAGAGTGAGAGAACTAAGATGCAAGGAAGTTGATAATAAAGTCGTCTATGTGGTAGATGCAGATGTCCTGGAAAGAGAACTGCGATCTCCAAGACG
>NW_020885162.1:25923-30083 GCF_003945725.1 Corapipo altera
AGAAAACATGAGAAAGTGGGATGGTGAATCTACTTCTAAACTCGAAGCCAGAGTGAGAGAACTAAGAGGAAAGGAAACTGATAAGAAAGTTGTTTATATAGTCTATGCAGGTGTCCTGGAAAGAGAACTGCAATCTCCAAGACGCAAGAAGACTGAGGTCCTCTTCTGGGATGACATGAAGGCCTCTGATAGGCCAAAGCAAAGATCCAACAGTGAACGCTCTAACCAGGACCAATAGAGGGGTCCTCCCTTCTGCCAGGAGAAGGAGAGGGACGAGAAAGATAATAGAGTTTACTGGGTTGTGTGGGTTCGATGGCCTGGTACATCAGATCCTCAGAGATACCGAGGTTTAACAGATACTGACACTCAGTGTACGTTAATGCCCTCAGGATATGTGGGACTGTCCTAGTTAGAACAACTGGGACCGATTCATCACTGGATGGGTGTAGCCCAAAACTGTGTATTCTATAGCCTTCCATTCCATTTCCCAGAAACTGTTGTCAGTAGAGGTCTGCAAGGTGGGGGGATGTTCCTGTCCTCATGCCCTTTTATGGAATTCCCTGATCACCATGTTGTTTGATGCATTCACGTGGATGTTGTATCTGAGTCTGTTCATATTTCCACAGATGGGGTACTATTTGTCTGTTTTGATGCTCTCTTTAAAACCAGGGAGAGGGATCCAAATTGCTTTATTAGTATACTATATTTATGTCATCATAACATCAGAAGCAATGAGTTTCATTGTAAATGTGTATTCAGTCCTGTTTGCCTGTCCTGGTTTGGGTTGCTACCTCTGGGACCTCATTAAAAATCACACCCAGCCCTTTAGGGGAACAGGGAGGAATGGTTGTTTCCAGTCTCTCACCTCCTTCTTCCCCTTCAGACCTGCTACAACAGTTTTTGAAAATATTGAGTTCCCTTTTGATGTTAAGGACAGCATAATGTTATTGTTAGTGTTGCTTTGTCTGCTCTGTACTGTCTACACCATGTTTAGGGTCAGAACAGGGCCTTCTAGGGAGGTTGTTTGGATGCCTGCCCTGGGAGTGGATAATGCTGAGTGGCACAGGAAGTGGGAGGACATCGACCAGTATTTGGAGAAGTTTTCTCCTTCAATGATCTGGAAATTCACCCCTGAACAACTGCAGGATCCTGTTAGCATGATAAGACTGGTGAAGGGAAAATGCTCTGGCAGCTCCGGAGATGGCCAGCTCACAGCAACCTGCTGGGCCCTGGCCACTGCCTACCGGACACTACTTGACATGGTACAGCACTGTCAGGGGGAGGAGAGAAGGAGCAAATCCACAGGCACCACATCCACCCAAACCACAACTGAGTCAGAGGGAGAAAGAATTTAATCAACCAGCACCGTGTCCACACAAACCACCGAGGAGTCAGAAGAACAACCAAAACCAATAGCAGTCGCCCCTGTCCAGAAAAGGAAATCAAAGACTAAATCAGTCCGTATAGCAAATGATGATGAAGAGGCAGGACCTTCACATCCACCGGAGGAGACAGAACCAGAAATAATCACTCGGTCCCTATCCCTGGGTGAGTTACGTGAGCTCCGGAGAGAGTTCACACGACAGGCGAATGAGTCCATTCTGACCTGGCTGCTCCGAATCTGGGATGCCGCAGTTAACGATACAATTCTAGATGGGAGTGAAACCAGACAACTGGGATCCCTGTCTCGAGACGTAGTCATTGATCAGGGGATTGGAAGGAGGCAGGAAACTCTCAGCCTCTGGCGGCGACTGTTGTCCAGTGTGAGGGAGAGATACCTTTGTAAGGAGGACCTCCACGTACAGCAAGGACAGTGGAACACCATGGAACAAGGTATCCGGTGCTTAAGAGAATTAGTTGTACTGGAGATAATCTTTTCAGAGGATGAAAGATTCCCTAAAAGTCCAGATGGTGTACAGTGCACATCCCAGATGTGGTTAAAGTTTGCACGACTCGGGCCAGAAATGTATTCCTGCTACTTAGCAACGCTGCAATGGAGGGAGGGAGAGGACAAGGTGGGCACATTGGTTAGTAAACTCAGGATTTATGAAGACACTGTCACCGCCCCATTACAAGCCCACGTCTCATCTGTGGAAACCAAACTGACCGAACATGTCCGAAGCCTGGAAGAGAAGATTGAAGAGGGACACCAGAAGCTAAGAGAAGAAATTAAGGAAGGGATCTTCCATATCACGCCAGGACAAACAAGAGTCACTGCTATTAGGAGCCAGCGTTCCCCAGCTAAGGACAGAGGGCACACTCCACGTGGCAATCTATGGTTTTACCTCTGTGAGCACGGAGAAGATATGAGGAGGTGGGATGGGAAACCCACCTCTTCCTTAGCAGCCTGGGTACGTGAATTGAAAAGAGGGACAAGTACCACAAGGAACTCTTCAAGGGTAAATGCTGCTCCAGTCTCTCGTGGGTAAGACTCCAGACGGTACAGGAATGATGATACGTCTGATCCTCTTGAAGGGACCTCCAGGTCATATTTACAAGAAGAGCACAATGAGTACCATGACCAGGACTAGGGGTGCCCTGCCTCTAGCCAGGTAGAGGAGAGGGACAATCGAGTCTATTGGACAGTGTGGATTCGGTGGCCTGGCACATCAGAGTCACAAAGATATAAGGCCTTAGTGGACACCGGTGCACAATGTACTTTAATGCCATCAAGATACGTAGGGGCAGAATCCATCTCCATTTCTGGGGTAACAGGGGGATCCCAACAACTGACTGTACTGGAAGCTGAAGTGAACCTGACTGGGAAGGAATGGCACAGACACCCCATCGTGACTGGCCCAGAGGCCCCGTGCATCCTTGGCATAGATTACCTGAGGAGTGGGTATTTCAAAGACCCAAAAGGACTTCGTTGGGCTTTTGGCATAGCTACTGTGGAGACAGAGGAAATTAGACAGTTGAACACCTTGCCTGGTCTCTCAGAGGACCCCTCTGCTGTGGGACTGCTGAAGGTTGAAGAACAATTGGTACCAATAGCCACAGTAACAGTGCACCGTCGGCAATACCGCACGGACCAAGACTCTGTGACTCCTATATATAAGATGATCCGTGACCTGGAGACCCAGGGGGTGGTCAGCAAGACTCACTCACCCTTTAATAGCCCTATATGGCCATTGCGTAAGTCCAGCGGAGAGTGGAGGCTGACAGTGGATTACCGTGGACTCAATGAAGTCACACCACCCCTGAGTGCTGCTGTGCCGGACATGTTGGAGCTCCAGTACGAGCTGGAGTCCAAGGCAGCCAAGTGGTACGCCACCATTGACATTGCAAATGCCTTTTTCTCCATTCCTTTGGCAGCGGAGTGCAGGTCACAATTTGCTTTCACTTGGAGAGGTGTGCAGTACACCTGGAATTGACTGCCTCAGGGGTGGAAACACAGTCCCAGCATTTGCCATGGACTGATCCAGACTGCACTGGAAAAGGGCGAGGTTCCAGAACATCTACAGTACATTGATGACATCATTGTATGGGGGAACACAGCGGGGGAAGTCTTTGAGAAAGGAGAGAAGATAATCCAGACTCTCCTAAGAGCTGGTTTTGCCATTAAACGGAGTAAGGTCAAGGGACCTGCTCAGGAAATTCAGTTCCTAGGAGTGAAGTGGCAAGATGGACGCCGCCTAATTCCAACGGAGGTGATTAGCAAAATAGCAACCATGTCCCCACCAACCAGCAAGAAGGAAACACAGGTTTTCCTAGGCGCTGTGGGCTTTTGGAGGATGCATATCCCCAAGTACAGTCAGATTGTAAGCCCTCTCTACCTTGTGACACGGAAGAAAAATGATTTCCAGTGGGGCCCTGAACAACAACAAGCCTTTGAACAAATTAAACAGGAGATTGCCCATGTGGTAGCCCTTGGACCAGTAAGGACAGGACAGGACGTGAAGAACGTGCTCTACACTGCAGCCGGGAAGAATGACCCTTCCTGGAGCCTCTGGCAGAAGGTGCCTGGAGAGACCCGAGGACAACCGCTGGGATTCTGGAGTCGGGGATACAAAGGATCTGAAACCAACTATACACCAACTGAGAAAGAGATCCTGGTTGCTTATGAAGGAGTTCGAGCTGCCTCAGAAGTGATTGGCACCGAAGTGCAGCTCCTCCTGGCACCCCGACTACCAGTGCTGGGCTGGATGTTCAAGGCAAGA
>NW_020885162.1:30183-72864 GCF_003945725.1 Corapipo altera
GACAAGCTACCAGCAGATGAAAGGCGATATGCACTCTTCACGGATGGTTCCTGTCGCATTGTAGGGACAAACCGAAAATGGAAGGCAGTCGTATGGAGTCCCACACGGCGAGTTGCAGAAGCGACCGAAGGACAAGGTAGGTCAAGTCAGTTTGCAGAGCTTAAAGCCATTCAGTTGGCTTTGGATATAGCTGAACGAGAGAAGTGGTCAAGACTCTATCTCTACACTGACTCATGGATGGTGGCCAATGCTCTGTGGGGATGGCTGGAGCGATGGAAAAAGGCCAACTGGCAGCACCAAGGGAAACCCATCTGGGCGGCAGAGATGTGGCAAGACATGGTTGGCCAGATAGAGAAACTGAGTGTGAAAGTCGGTCACGTAGATGCTCATGTACGCAAGAAACGGGCTAATGAGGAGCATCGTAACAACGAGTTGCCAGGATTAAAGTCTCTCAGGTAGATCTGGATTGGTAGCATAAAGGAGAATTATTTCTGGCTCGATGGACCCATGACACCTCCGGTCACCAGAGGAGAGATGCAACATACAGATGGGTTCGTGACCGAGGGGTGGACTTAACCAAGGACATTGTCTCACAGGTCATCCATGACTGTGAGACATGTGCTGCCATCAAGCAGGCCAAGAGGGTGAAACCTCTATGGTATGGTGGACGGTGGTCGAAGTACAGGTATGGGGAAGCCTGGCAAGTTGACTACATCACGCTCCCCCAAAACCCGTCAAGGCAAGCGCTACGTGCTGACCATGGTAGAAGGAAGTACTGGATGACTGGAGACATACCCCGTGCCTCATGCCACTGCCCGGAATACCATCCTGGGCCTTGAAAAACAAGTCCTGTGGTGACACGGCACCCCGGAGAGAATTGAGTCTGATAATGGCACCCATTTCAAGAATGGCCTCGTAGACACCTGGACCAAAGAGCACAGCATTGAGTGGGTGTATCATATCCCCTACCATGCACCAGCGACTGGAAAAGTTGAGCGGTGCAATGGACTGCTGAAAACCACCCTGAAGGCACTGTGTGGGGAGACTCTCAAACACTGGGAGTTGCATTTAGCAAAGACCACCTGGTTGGTCAACACCCGAGGTTCCATCAATCGAGTTGGCCCTGCCCAATCAGGACCTTTGCATACTGTAGATGGAGATAAAGTCCCCGTGGTGCATATGAGAGGAATGTTAGGGAAGACTGTTTGGATTAGTCCCACCTCAAGCTACTGAAGGAAAAGGTGAATCGAATCAGTTTGCAGAACTCAAAGCTGTCCAATTGACCCTAGACATTGCTGAATGAGAAGGATGGCCAAGGCTCTACCTCTACACTGACTCATGGATGATAACCAATGCTCTGTGGGGATGGTTGGACCGATAGAAGAAGATGAACTGGAAGCATAGAGGAAAACCCATTTGGGCTGCTGATTTGTGGCAAGACATTGCTACTTGAGTTAAGAAACTGAATGTGAGAGTCCACCATGTAGATGCCCATGTACACAAGGGTCGATCTAATAAGGAACATCATAATAACAGACAAGTAGACTGCAATAGGGAGAGTTCGGAAGGATGCCGAGATTGAAAATTCAAAAAACCAATATTTATTACAAAGAAGTGGCCAAGTAAATGGGAATCCGAGAAAAAGAGAAACAATGAGGGAATACAACACCCTACTCACTCAGGTGTCACTTATGTGGTTATCTTACCAACTCCGAATGCCAAAAATCCTATGTAGCAGCTGCGTTCTCAGAGGGTCAACAGGCTCACACGTAACAGGAGTCCCTGCAAAAGGCAATGTGGTCCTTTGTGTGAAGCGAGCCCCCCCAGAATGAACTATCTGCTTTTTATACAATTAATTGGTGACATCTACCTGGGCAGGTGTGGACAACACCGCCCAACTAGAGGCCTTCAGTCCCTCCCCTTGTTATGCAAGTGGCATCTCTTCTGCGCATGCGTGGGTACCTTGGAATTCCCCCTGCACTTGCATGTTATACCTCAGGGGTCTTGTCTAAATAAGTCTGGGGGTTTACTTCATCATCCTCTTCTTTCTTCTTCAAACGCCCTTGAAAGGCGATAAGTCAATCATAAGACAGCAATTAATTTCAGTTTATGCAAGATACTTGCTTTAAGGATGAAGTTCTTGTTTATCAGTGCTTGTTTTCTCATAACTTGGCAGGAAAAGAACAAACTTTCACAAGTGGTTGGGCCAAACACAGACCAAAGTATCAACATCTAATTAAGCCCTGATACACAGACTGAGCTGCACAAGTCGAGGTGTCACAAGTAGACCTAGACTGGCAGCATAAGGGAGAGTTGTTCCTAGCTCGATGGGCCCATGATGTTTCAGGTCATCAGGGCAGAGATGCCACCTATAGATGGGCATGAGACTGAGGGGTGGACTTAACCAAGGACATTATTTCCCAGGTTATCCATGATTGTGAAACCTGTGCCGCTATTAAACAGGCAAAAAGATTGAAGCCCCTGTGGTATGGTGGAATACCATTCTGGGTCTTGAAAAGCAAGTCCTGTGGTGACATGGAACTCCAGAAATCATTGAGTTGGACAATGGGACTCATTTCAAAAACGATTTAGTTACTACTTGGGCAAGGGAACATGGTATTGAATGAGTATATCACATTCCATATCATGCACCAGTCGCTGGAAGGTTGAACGGTGTAATGGACTGTTAAAAACTACTCTGAAAACACTAGGTGGGGGAACTTTCAAGAATTGGGATCAAAACCTAGCAAAGGCCACTTGGTTAGTTAACACTAGGGGTTCTGTCAATCGAGTTGACCCTGCCCAAGCAGAATCCCTCCACACTGTAGATGGAGACAAAGTTCCAGCGATTCACTTGAGGGGTATGCTAGGTAAAGCTGTTTGGGTTACCCCTGCCACCCCATTCGTGGGATTGTCTTCACTCAAGGGCCAGGATATTCCTGGTGGGTAATGAAGAAGGATGGAGAGATCCAGTGTGTGCCTCAAAGAAATTTAACCTTGGGGAAAAACTAATTGTGTGTTCTGAGTTGTGTTTTACAGAAGGCCAGTCACCAGGTGAGAAAGACCTGAACTAAGCTGATGCCAGTATCCAATGATGAGACAGTCCAGAACAGTGAACCAGTCCTAAAAACAGAACTGTGGTCGTGACTGAGAAAAGGTCAAAGATTCGAACTGAACTGATGCTAGTGCTGATCTTCAACAAGACAACAACTTTGAAAGACAAAACAAATACTATGTAGAGAGGCCTCTGCCTTCTTTCCGAGTTCAAGAGGGAGATGCAGTGACCGTGGATTGAGACGTTTCTGTTTTCTCAAGGAAAGTATTGAGATTTCATTTGTTAGTTCTTTATTGACTGTTCCTTATATGTTTTTTCCTTTCTTTTTTCCTTTTTTTGAGGGGTGTTTGGGGTTCTCTTTTTATATGTATATAGTATTGTAACTGTATATAAATGTAAATATATATATATATATATACTGCTTTGGTTGTGCTATTTCAGTTTTTGGGAGTTTTTCCCTTCCAATTCTTTCCTCTGTGTTCCTAAGAAGGGGGGGAAGGAAGGGCTTTCGTTGTGGTGTTGGGCACTTGGCAGAGAGCCAAACTCAAACCGTCACGCTGTCTCAGTCATAGTCTTTTCAGAGTACTGAACAGCAGCTTGATAGGCACAGGTCAGGTCCCAGTACAGGGTGAGAAGTTGCTGGTTTTGATCGGGGTAGGCAAGGCAGTCTTCCATCAAAAAATGTGTTAGTTTGTTGGGGTTGAATACTTGTTCTGGTGTGAAGTCCCAAGCAACAGGGGGTGTTAGATGCTCTAAGAACCTGCCTAAATTCATCCACATCCCTTGTCACCCAGGAACTGGTCCCTTTAGAGAACATTCCAGTAAATTCTCTCTCGAAGTTGGTTTTGAACTGGGACAAGGCAACAAAAACAACACTACCTTCCCCACTCCCTATAATGTTTTAAGAGCATTGGTTATAAGCAGCAACATAACCAGACAACTCAGGTTTCATTACCAGGCCCTCTATGTCAAAATTAAGAAGGGAAAAAAAATTGATTTCTTTCCCTTCTGTGTTTTTTAAGGGGTAAGTTCGACATCCTATCAAAACTGTTAATAAAATTACGGGGATACCCACTAGAACTGGGTAAATTGCCATGTTTTTGTTATATGTTCCTGGGTTAGTAAAACAAACAAATAAGTGAGGCAATTGTTTTATAAACAATCTTCCCTTGGCAGTCGTCCTGGGTTTCAGCACCAAAATTTGTGGCTGTTTACTTTGGCTGAACGCCAGGTGTTCACCGAGCCTGTGCAGATTCCCCCCCCCCCCCCAAGGAGAGAGAAAAAAACCATGAAAAACCCAGGCTTACCAAGGAAGAAAATTTATATTTACACAGAGGAAAGAAAAAAAAAAAGAAGAGACTAATAACACTACAAACACACAGGCAAAGGGAACTTACAGTAAAAAAAAATTCTACCTCCCCCACAGAGCAGGGTCTTGGACAGATGTAGCTGCCTCCGGGGTCATCCTGGAAGAAGAAAGGTCGAGCTAATTCTCTCTCCCCTTATATAGCCGGGTTGACGTAACATGGTATGGAATATCCTGTTCCTCCCGGGAAGTGTTATTTAACTACACAAACCCACTACGTTGAGGTACACATCATGTTTCCCCATCCCTCTGCATTACCCACCAAGTGCACCCAGGTCCTTGAGCAAAAACAATCACACAGATGGGTTTACCTTTGTCTGAGGCAGGACTAATCCAAACTGTCTTCCCCAACACATCCCTTTTATGCACCACAGGGATGTTATCCCCTTCTACGGTATGTTGAGGTTCTGACTGAGCAGGACCAGTTTGGTTGGTAGAGCATCTAGTGTTACTTAATTAGGTGGCCTTCACTAAATGTAGATCCCAATGTCTGAAGGTCCCACCACCCATTGTTTTCAATGTGTTTTTTAACAGTCCATTGTACCATTCAATTTTCCCAGAGGCTGATTCATGATAGGGAATATGATATACCCACTCAATACTGTGCTCTCTGGTCCAGATGTCTATGAGGTTATTTTTGAAATGAGTCCTGTTGTCCTACTCAATTCTTTCTGGGGTGCCATGTTGCCACAGGACTTGATTTTCAAGGCCCAAGATGGTGTTCTGGACAGTGGTGTGAAGCACAGGGTATGTTTCCAGCCATCCAGTGGTTGTTTCCACCATTGTCAGCACGTAGCGTTTGCCTTAGCGGGTTTGCAGGAGTGTGATGTAATCAATCTGCCAGGCCTCCCCATATTTATATTTCAACCATTGTCCCCCATACCACAGAGGTTTTACCTGTTTGGCCTGCTTGATTTCAGGGCATGTTTCGCAGTTATTGATAACCTGGGAGATAGTGTCCATGTTCAAGTCCACCCCTCAGTCACCAGCCCATGTGTATGTTGCATCTCTTCCCTGATGACCTGAGGCATCATGGGCCCACCAAGACAGAAATAACTCATCCTTGTGTTGCCAGTCCAGATCCACCTGAGGCACTTTAATCTTGGCAGCTCGATCCACCTGTCCATTGTTGTGATGTTCTTCAGTAGCCTGACTCTTGGGTATGTGTGCATCTACATGATGTAGTTTTACAGTCAACTTCCCTACCTGGGCAGTGATGTCTTGCCATAATTCAGCAGCTCAGATGGATTTCCCTCTGCACTGCCAATTGGGGTTTTTTCCATCGGTCTAGCCACTCCCACAGAGCATTTACCACCATCCCCAAGTCAGTGTAGAGGTGAAGTATTGGCCATTTTTCTCATTCAGTGCTATCTAAAGTCGACTGGATGGCTTTCAGCTCTGCAACCTGACTTGATCCACCTTGTGCCTCAATAGCTTCTTCAACTTGCCACATAGGACTCCATACTCTCAACTCATGTGCTGCTAGGGCAGAGTTGGGTTTTCCATCCCACTTCCCCCTGTCGTCTCCATGTTCATGCAGGTATAAACACAGGTTACCTCGTGGAGCGTACCCTCTCTAGCGCAGGGGGCACCTGCACCTAATAGCAGAGACTCTCGTCTGTACTGGTAGGGCATGGAAAATTTCCTCTTTAGTTTCTTCTTTAAGTTTCTGGTAGCCCTCTTTTAAATTCCAGACATTCTTGGTCAGTCTTTCCATGGACAAGACATAGGTCTGTACACTTTCTGGATCATTAGGGAATTGTTCATTGTCTGAAAAAATTTACCTCCAGCACAGCTAATTCTCTCAGGTACTGGATATGTTGCTCCATGGTGTTCTGCCTGTATTGGTGCACTAAAAGGTATCTTTCCCTCACACTTCACAAGACTCGCCTCCAGAAGCTGAGAGTTTCTGGTCTTTTCCTGATCCCCTGGTCAATATCCACATCCTGGAACAGGGATCCCAGTTGCTTGGCTTCATTACCATTGGTTGCGGTATCCCAGCATTGGAGTAGCCAGGTCACCAGGGCCTCATTCGGCTGGTGGCTGAAATCTTTTCTCCTGGGGATAAAGATCAGGTGATTATCTCTGGCCCTGCCTCTTCCTCCTGTTGTGAGGGCCCTGCTTCCTCTTCATCCCTCACTAAGCAAACTGATTTGGTCTTGGATTTCTTTTTCTGAATAGGGGCAACTGCTACTGGCGTGGGTTGTCCCTCTGGTTCAGCTGCAGTTCGAGTGGCCACGGTGCCTGTCGGTCTGCTTTCTTTTCCCTTCCACTAAAGGTGCTGTCTAGTAACGAACAGCATGTGATAAGCACTAACCAGGGCTCATCATGCTGCATAACTTTGCACCTCTCTGGAACTGCCACAGCAATTTTCTTTCAAATATTCTGCTGCTTTGTCAGGGTCCTGTAGTTGTTCAGGGGTGAACTTCCAAACCATTGAAGCAGAATACTCCTTCAAAAGCTGACCCATTTTCTCCCACATTCCATGACACTCAGGACTATCCATCCCTGGGGCAGGTCTCTGGACAACTTCCCTAGAAATCTGTTTCCTGACTCTAAACATGGTGTAGACCAGACTGACTCTAAATGTCTTGTAAGCTGTATTGAGGAGACATAGCAGATATAGTAACAAGAACATGCTTTCCTTAACATCTAAATGGAATTCCAAATTCTTGAAAGCTGTTGTAGCAGACCTGAAGGAGGATAAGGGTGTGAAAGGCTGGGAAAAATCATCCTCTCCTGTTCCCCCCACAGGCTGGGTATGATTACTAATGAATCCCCAGAGGTGTCAGCCAAGGCCAGGACAGGCAAACAACACCAAATACACATCCCAAATGACCCTCATTGCCCTTGATGTCATCATGTCATAAACTGATGTCACACAGTACATCAACAAAGTAATCCTCATCCCTCTCCCTCCTCTGACAAATATTATCACGAGGAGCGCATACGGGAATATACATATGACTAGGTACCACACTGCCCTTAACAGATTGAACAACATTGTAACCAGGGAGTTCTGTACCCAATAGACAAATGCTTATATCAAAATTCTTATCTCAACCTCTCTTTCCAGCCCCACATTGAGTGCCAATGCAATGTGCTGGTTTTAACACCAGTAGGGAACTAAACTCCAAATAAGCCACTCCCTTTCCCCTGCCCTTTCTGGTAAGGGAGGGACAATAAAGGAGAGACTATGGGTTGAAATAACAATTTACTAAAAGCACAAAGCAATGGAATAAGACAGGCACAATAACAACTGCAGTATTTGTAGCAAAGGTATACAAAAGAGGTGTTTTACTCACAAAAAAAGTTATTCACCACTAGGAACAAAAAACCCAGGATGACAGACTGCCATTGTGGTCTCCAGACAAAGGCAATTTGGTGACCATTCCCACGCCCACACCAATGCCCCATGGTATTCGGGAAACAAAGGCAATAACACAAGGAGAGCTCCCATGGCTTAACACAACACTAAACTCCATCCCCTTTCTCTGCAATCAGGACAGTTAGTTTCTTTCTTATCATGGGAGTTCTGCAAAATGTCCTCGTGACCTGTAAATTCTGCATTCTTTGTGTCCACTATCAGTGGTACATCCTTCTCCCCAAGCTTTGGTAACCTTCCCCTAGGTCTGGGATCATTGAAGCATGTCAAGCCCTAAACCTTAACAAGGCAATTCTATGTGTAAGGGTCTAAGAAACTAGACAATTCCAGATATGGGGGAAGAAACTGGAAATACTTTATTGAACAGTAAAATGTAATTTAAGGGCCTTTGGGGTTGGACATGTTAATGGGGAGGACGGGTTATGATAATAAGGGAATTACACAAGTTTTTACTAGAATTACCCAATATTTCCCTCAATCAGGATTACATGGGGGGAAGAGGATAAAGGGGTTTAAACATGGTTCGATAACATCATCTCAAAGCCCTTCCTTATTTTACTGCAGGAGCCAGGCTAATCCACATGGTTGCACATCAACAGGTCTTGTGAGGAAGGTCCAGTCCCTCAGGTCACGAGATTTCTCTCAGTCCCTGTTGCCCAAGGTTTACTGTTCAAACCCACTAAGTTTCTTCCTGCTGTCAGTTGGGTTTCGGCTGCTACATCTACGTACAAGTAATTTATCTTTTTAACACCTAGACATCATTGGGACCTTCAAACACTAGGATACACATTTAGCAAAAGCCACCTGGTTAATCAACACCAGAGGATCTGCCAATCAGACTGACCCTGCCCAATAAAACTTGTGCATACTGTAGAAGGGGATAAAGTTCCTGTAGTGGACATTAAAAATAGGTTGGAGAAACCAGTCTCAGTTATTCCTGCCTCAGGCAAAACCAAGCCCATTCATGGGACTGCTTTTGCTCAAGGTCCTGTGTGAACTTGGTGGGTAATTGTGGTGGTTTGAAAAAAGGCCTTTCCCCAGGGGATATTGTTTTTAATACTGGACCAATTGAAAGCTCATGTGCCCTTGCGGAAATTACATGCTCACAGAAGCGGAAAAGAAGAGATTAATTTTTAACTGTGCAACTAGAAGGAGAAGCAGCCATGCTTTGAATGCGCCAGCCACTGAGTGGAGCCTCCCTGAAGCTAGTGACCGAGGGGGACCCCGAAAGATAAGGAAGACCCCCCGGGTTGCATTTTTTCCCCCCCCTTGCAGTGACGGGGGAGGAAAATGGCAACCAGAGGGCTGCAATTGGCGGGCAGACACGGCGCTGGAACGGAGACAGTGTGAGTTGAGGGGTGGCGAGAGAGGGTCAACCTGAAGAGTCCTGACCTTTGGAAAGGTGGTTGTAACATCCAGTCATGTAAGTGCTGAGGGGAGTCTCCCCCCATGGGTTTGGGGGAGTCCCTGGGCCCCCACTGTCCTGGTCCAGCCAGGACTGTCGGAGTTAAACTCCCCAGGAGTTTTCCAGTTGACCTCTCCACTTTTCCCCACCGTGGTGAGGAGTGGTGAGAAACTGACTGAACCCTGAAGCAACAGTAAACCAGATCAGTGAATCCAAAAACAAAACAGGCGGAGAGACAGAGAGAGTCAGTTGGACTCAGTTCTAGGGTAAGAACTTGAGCTAAACTAAAAGCCTAGAACTCCTTAACCCCAGGGAGGAGGGGTGGAAATCTTTGACAATTCGTTCCCTGGGGGCTGGGACCTCTGCGAAACAAAAACAGGGGATAAAAACTTTAACCCCTTACATTTCGTGATGCAGAAGAAAGAAGAACTCTAGCTGCGACAAATCAAAACTGTTGTCTTAAAAATAAGAGACACTTACCAGCACTGTAGAAAATTAATTTGGAAGAGCTGTGGCCTGAAAAGTGAAAAGAGGACTTCTTCTCCTTTCTTTCTGGACTCTTTTTTGAAGGAAAGGAGAGACGATCTATGTATATATATTGCTTCACCATAGAAGAGAGAGTTAAATTGTTACATGTGTATATATATATATATGTATTATGTTAATAATAAATTGTAATATATTCCCCTCCCCCTATACTAAGTTGTGTGTGTCTGAAAACTTCTTCTTTCTCACATTAGAACAAATTGTAGAAAAAACTTTTAAAATTAGTTTTTTGAAATTCCTGTTTTTCAAACCACCACAGTAATGCAAGAGAATGGGAAAGTCTGGTGTGTGCCTCTGGGCATTGATCAGTGGATGGTGAGAAATTTTATTGTGCATCATTTGTTTCTCTTGGTCTCTGTTACCTAGTGTCCCTCACATTATCATTACAATAATATTATATTTTGTTTCAATTATTAAATTGTTCTTATCCAAACTCACAAGATTAACTTTTTCTTTCCAATTCTCCTCTCCACAGGGGATGTGCATGGGGTGGAGTGAGCTAGAGGCTGTGTGGTACTTAACTGGCATATGGGGTTAAACCACAACACTGTATTAACAGAGGGGAGTTGTTGTGTTATACTTCTCCAGGCTTTTTCCATTTTAGCTTGAATGCTGCTGTCATGTTCATTCTTCATTCTCTGACTGCTGCAGGCACAGACAGCAATCAGGACAGATCACAGCACGCTCCTGACTTATCCTCCCTCATTCAATCAACTGGAGCTTTTTGAGATGTTCTATAACGACAAGGAAAACCACTGTGGTGGGTTGATCTTGGTTGGCCACCAGGTGCCACACAGCCACTCCCTCACATCCCTTCCTCAGCAGGACAGGAGGAGAAAATAAGATGAAAAAACCTCATGGGCTGAATTAAAGGCATATTATTGAAGAAAAGCAAAGTTCATGTGCTGAAGTAAAGCAAAACAAAAATATTTATTCTCTACTTCCCATCAACAGGTGATGTCCAACCATTTCCTGGGAAGAACATCCTCAGTACCTATAGTGGTTTCTTCAGAAGACAAGCGCCTTAATAATGAATGCCATCCCTCCTCCTCCTTTCTCTTAGTTCAGCTGAGCACAATGTCATATGGTATGCAGTATCCCTTTGGTCAGTTTGGGTCAGCTCCAACTGCTTGTCCATCCCCAGCCTACTATTCTTTGGGAGTGGGGGGTTGGAAAGACAGCCTTGTTGCTGTGCCATCGCTGCTCAGCAGTAGTCAAAACACTGGTGTGTTATCAACACCTTTCTAGCTACACACACAAAGCACAGCACTATGAGGGCTGCTATGGGGAAAGTTAACTCCATCTCAGCCAGACACAATACACATATATAGAACTAACCTGCAGTCCATAATGGTCTTACAGATAGTTGTAATATTTCCAACAACCATGGGGAAAGGGAGCTCCCCTACCACCATTCTCCCTCTCTGTGAGGCACTTACCTTAAAATCTAGCTTGCAGTCCATGCACCCATTGGTTAGTTCTTCTCATTCACAGAGTGCTTTTGGGGATCCCCTTCAGGTCTTTTCCTTATTGTCTCCATGTATGTGTTCTTCTGATGTTGTCATTTTGTTCTGGTTTTCTACAACCAGGTAAAGTGGGAGACCACAAGCTGGTCTTTTACTTTTCTTTAATTTCTATTCACATTTAAGCTTTAATTATTCATTCCATTAGCTTTTATTAAAGAATTTTTTTATCAATTTTATACCTATTTTTATGGATTTACATATTTAATGTCTACATCTTTAGATATATAAATACAGAAAAATATATTTTTATAAATGTACACATATATAGAGAGAGAAGTATGTATATAATATGATGTATCTCTAAAAATAAAGTTCACATTAATAAATTTTTTTCACTGCTTTATATATATTTCTGTACATATATATTGTCTATAAATATATATATTTTTATATCTGAGTCCTTCTTGGTCCAAAGGAAGTGGATTATCACTCACAGAGGTGCCTAAAAAATGTGGGCATGACGGTGTCAAGAAATGGCTGTCAACCTATCACAAAGCAATATGAAAACATGTGGGGAATGATGCTATGAAAAATAGCAGCCTGACTGTATGTAATGATAGGGGGTTTCCTTTTCTGATGTGTTTTCGGGTTCCCTGAGAGGGACCTCTAGTTCTGCCAGTCAATCACAACAGAGCACATGATTGGAAGAGGTACAATATATACACAATATAAGCACAAGTACAGGCTGGGCAGAGAATGGACTGAGAGCATCCAGAGAAAAAGAACTTGAGGATGTTGGTTGATGAGAAGCTCAACATGACCTGGCAATGTGTGCTTGCAGCCCAGAAAGCCAACCATATCGTGGGTTGCATCAAAAGAAGCATGGCCAACAGGTCAAAAGAGATGATTCTGCCCCTCTACTCCACTCTTGTGACCCCACCTAGAGTGCTGCATCTGGCTCTAGGGTCCCCAACATAAGAAGGACAAGAACTTGTTGGAGCAAGTCCAGATGAGAGCCATGAAGGTGATCAGAGGGCTGAAGCACTATGAAGACAGGCTGAGACAGTTGGGGTTGTTCAGCCTGCAGAGGAGAAGACTCCAGGGTGAACTTATGGCAACCTTCCAGTACCTAAAGGGGGCCTACAAGAAAGCTGGAGAGGGACTTTTTACAAGGGCAAGCAGTGATAGGACAAGAGGTAATGGCTTTTAACTGAAAGAAGATAGGTTTACATTAGATATTAGGCAGAAATTCTTTACTGTGAGGGGGGTGAGGCACTGGAACAGGTTGCCCAGAGAGATGGTACAGTCCCATTCCTGGAAGTGTTCAAGACCAGGTTGGATGGGGCTCTGAGCAACCTAGTCTAGTGAAAAGTGTCCCTGCCCATGGCAGGGGGGTTTGGAACTAAATGATCTCTAAGGTCCCTTCCAACCCAAACTGTGGGGAATTTCGGCTGGACCGAGACCCTGACGTGGAATGAGAATATGATTGAGAATGAAGGCATTAGCCCTGACAACATATTGATGTACCCTGAAAGAAGGGAAAAGCACCAGGAGGAAAGCTGTCTGTGAGAAACAAGAACTTGTTTTGGATAAAGTAACTGAGCAAGATGTAAACATAAAAAGATAACAGAACAGATGTGCAGAGAGACTGTGGGAAAGTAAGACTGAGAGTCAACCTATCAACCATGAGACTGTGTTGCTGTGTTTGAAATTAACCTATCTGTAAAGAATACGTGTGCCTAAGAAATGTATAAAAGGAGTTGTAGAAGTGCAAGTTTGTTCTTCTTCTATTCTCTTCAATAAACCTTTCTAGTGGATTTCAGTGTCGTGTCCGTTCCAACAGCGACACCAAACCATTCTGTGATTCAATGATTCTGGGGGAGTGACTTCCGGGGCAAATGGTCCCTGAGGCTGCAGGGAGGGAGTGACATTTCAGCTGGAAGACACCTACCTCTTCTTATCTTGCATATGAGTGATACCTATACTGCTCATGAAACATTTTAAACTACTACAAGTCAATCTTGAAAAACTCTATTTTAAAGTAATTTTCCTTTTTAAATTTACCTGTTTAAGAAAAACAAGATCTCAGTTCTTAGTTTTGAATGACATCATAAACTAAACAGTGAAAAAATTATGATATAATGAAATAAGAAATAAATCTACAGTGTCCAAAAATTACTGTAGTTTCTGGGATCAGATACAATTCTGAATGTGCAGTAGTTCATTTGTTAATTGTAGAATCATAGAATCATTAAGGTTGGAAAAGACCTCTAAGATCACCAACTGTCACCATAGCTCCACCACCATGTGCACCACTAAACCATGTTCTCAAGTGCCATATCCACACGTTTTTAAAACACTTTCAGGGATGGTGACTCTACCACTTCCCTGGGCAGTATGTTCCAATGCTTTACAACCCTTTCTGTAAAGAAATTTTTCCTAATATCCAGTCTAAACTTACCCTGACTCAACTTGAGGCCATTTCCTCTCATCCTGTCACTTGTTACCTGGGAGAAGAGACTGACACCCAACTCACTGCAATCTCCTTTCAAGTAGTTGTAGAGAGTGATAAGGTCTCTTCAGCCTCCTTTCCAGGCTAAACAACCCCAGTTCCCTCAGCCGCTCCTCATAAGACTTGTGCTCTAGATCATTCACCATCTTCGTTGCCCTTCTCTTGAACGCTCCAGTGCCTCAATGTCTTTCTTGTAGTGAGGGGTCCAAAACTGGACACAGTATTCGAGGTGCGGGCTCACCAATGCTGAGTACAGAGGGACAATTACTTCCCTAGTGTATCGGGTCTGGTTGATGGAGTTCATTTCCCCATAGCAGCCCTCACAGTGCTGTGCTTTGCATTGGTAGCTAGAAAGGTGTTGATAACACACCAGTGTTTTGGCTACAACAGCCAAACAGGTGGACCCTGTTTGTTGCCAGCAGACTCGGTGTCATATAAACCATACCATATGATGTCAGCTCAGAAATAAGAGCTAATAAAAGGAGGAGGAATGGGGGGGGGGGTGGGGTGGGATGTACATTCATTATTTACATTTGCCTTCTGGAGCAACTGCTACTAGTACTGAAGCCCTGCTTCCCAGAAAGTGGTCAGACATTGCTTGCTGATGGGACTGATGGGAAGTAGAGAATAAAATCTTTGGGGTTTTTTCCTTTGTTTGTGTGCACAGAACCTTTTGCTTTTGCTTTAGAAAACTACCTTATCTCAACCTACAAGTTGTTTTCCATCTTATTTTCTCTTCCCTGTCCAGCTGAGGAGGGGGAGTGACAGAACCACTTGCTGGGCACCTGGCATCCACCCAAGGTCAACCTACAACAAGGTGTCATATGGTGTGTGTGGGAGTAGAGTGTGGGATACATGACATAGGATCATGCATGCTTGCATGGAGTTTGGGGAGGTGCGTGGTGTAGGTGTGTGTGCACGAGATGTGTGGTGCATGCATGGGTGCTATGTGGGGTGCATTTCTGAGTGTGCTGGTTTTGGCTGGGATAGAGTTAATTTTCATTAAAGTAGCTAGTGTGGGGCTATGTTTTGGATTTGTGCTAAAAACAGTGTTGATAATATTGAGATGTTCTTGTTATTGCTAAGCAGGGTTTGCACAGCATCAAAGCCTTTTCTGCCTCTCATATTACTGCACTGGCAAGGGTGCTGGTGGTGCATGGGAGAGGAAACAGCCTGGACAGCTGACCCCAACTGCCCAAAGGGATATTCCATACCATATGGCATCATGCTCAGTATATAAAGAGGAGGGAAGAAGGAGGAAGGGAGGGGACATTTGGAGTGATGGAGTTTGTCTTCCCCAGTAACGATTACATGTGATGGGGCCTTGCTCTCCTGGAGATGGTCTGCCTGTCCATGGGAAGTAGTGAATTCATTCCTTCTTTTGCTTTACTTGTGTGTGCAGTTTTTGCTTTCCCTATTAAACTGCCTTTATCTCAACCCATGAGTTTTCTAGCTTTTCCCTTTCCAATTCTCTCCCCCGTCCCAATGGTGGGGGAGCAAGCAAGCAGTTGCATGGGGCTTAGTTGCTGGCTGGGCTTAAACCATGACAATGGGGTACATGTGGTGGGTTGTGGGTAAGTGTGGGGTGTACCAGGATTAGTTAGAGGGTGGGGATGTGTGCATATGGGGGATTTGGAGGTATCTTTTTTGTTTGCTTTTTCCACTCCAGGGTCTTGAGTTGTATGGATTTTTTTTTCATTTTGTGGTTTTGGGTCATCAGGTTTTTTTCATTCCATGGCTTTGGGTTGTTGGGGATTTTTTTGTTTATGAGGTTTTGGGTTTTCAGATTTATTTGGGTTTATTTTTTATTTTTGTTCCTCCTATGCAGGTCATCTGACTTTTTTGTTTCAGTCTGGAGTCTTGGGTTGTTCTGGGGTCTTGGATTTTTTGATTGCAGTGTGTTGGGTTACTTGGGGGTTTTTTGGTGGTCTTTTGTTTGTTTTAGTTCTTGGGTTTTGGATTTTTTTATTCTGGTGGTTCAGTTTTGAGGTTGATGTGGCCTTAAGAAATCACAGAAAACAGGACTCCAAGTCAACTTAGTGTATAAGATAAGATAAAGAGGGTAGGTCCTTTAATTCCAGGCCTGAGGCCCACAGGAATACACGACGCGCCTCCCGTGTCCACAGGGTTCCACAATTCAAGGTATTGTACCATCCAATCCCAGATCTATCCATCCCCCAGTACTTCCCCCGGCACACCCCTCTGGAAATTGAGGCAGGGGGCTCTGGAATCCCCTCTTCCTCATCCTCCTCTTCATCACAGCACGTTCAGTCCTTGGAGTTTCTCCAAAGTTCTGGTCTTGAAGGTCGCTGTGCCTGTGTGATATCTTGTTGTCCAGGCCAGGGTGCAGATGTTCTTAAACAGAATGAAGGTCTACGTTGAGGAAAGTCTAAACAAGCTAGCGGAATTTTGAGGGAGTGATATGGAATGAGGTAACAGTGTTGGGTAAATGCGTAAACTACTGTGCTAAGGGTAAGGGATATAATACAGCTACTTCTAAAATCTACAAAAAGATAAAAATTCAAAACTCCATAGGCATCATTGACAAGAACAAGATGAATGTATCTTTACAAACTGTGTTTATCTGCTTGTAGATAAGTCAAAGAACCAATAAACTAAGAGACGGATTGTGGGGAGTTCAGCTAGCCTGTAAGAGCTGTTTCTTGACCAAGGTCATACTGAACTTTTCAACTTTTCAAACTTAATGAGGGTTATACCTATTAACTTCTATGCCCAGAGAAGGCTTAGAGCTAATTTTAATGGTCGTACATTGTATGTAACAAGGGGGGAACATGCTTGTACATGTTTAGGGGGGACATGCTGTAGGTGTTTTGGGAAGTCTGTACCTCCCAAGTACCTTAGCCAATGGGGAAAGGGAAAGGGCATATGTGGTTGGAAAGTTAGGATAAAAGTGAGGCTGTGTCCACCAGCAAACTGAGAAAGCTTTCATTGGGTGTCACCTCGATGGCCTTTCTCCCTTTGCCCTGGTAAAGATAATAAAAAAAAAGACAAAACCAAAAAGACTCATTGTCTCCTTTGTGGACACTCGCCTCTAGCGACATGAGTTTTCCTTACGATATGGGGGCTCTGCCCAGGATATCTCCTACCCTCCGGGGACAGCGGTTGGTGAATAGAGTTGGCAGCGTGCCTCACCAGGTTTTCAGTGATCAGTTTGATAGACCAGATTTGTATCTCACTGATTGATGGGTTGAATCAACCATCTTCTGTGTGTGTGTGTGTGTGTGTGTGTGTGTATGTGTCGGGGGAGGGGTCATAGTCAGGCCTGCAGCCTCATGGCAGTAAAACACATGGTAAGGCCTGCACCCAACATGGCAGATTGCATGGAGCACACATGGCCCAGGAACCATATGGCTGGGCTGTCAATCAAGGAAAGCCTGTCTGGTAACTCACACTACATGCCCTGGAGCCTCTGATTGGCTGTGTGTATTGGGTCTGGCTGAGCTGGAGTTCAGTTCCTCATAGTAGCCCTCACAGTGCTGTGCTTTGCATTGGTAGCTAGAAGGGTGTTGATAACACACCGGTGTTTTGGCTACTGCTGAACACAGTACAAACACTGTAACATTCCTTCCTCAGTTGAGGACGAGATCCTGGGAGGGGACACAAGTAGGTCAGCTGACCCAAAGTGACCAAAGGGATATTCCATACCATATGACATCAGCTCAGATATAAAAGCTAAGGCAAGGAGCAGGAAGGTAGGCATTCATTGTCTCCAATGGCTGCCTGCTGAGAAACCGTCACGCATGCTGAAGCCCTGCTTCTCAGAAGTGGCTGACCATTTCTACTCATGGGAAGTAGAGAATAAATCGTTATCTTTTGCTTCCGCTTTGCTTTTTGCTTTAAATGAGCTGCCTTATCCCAACCCACGAGTTGTTTTTCCACCTTACTCTCCTCCCTGTCCAACTGGGGAGTGATAGAGCAGCTGGGTGGGCACCTGGCATCCAGCCAAGGTCAACCCACCACAGTCCTTTCTGGTGCCCAATGTGGGGTGAGACAAAGGCAGTTATATATATATATTGCATGCTATAGTAATAGTAGCTATTGAATTGCAAACTCATGTGTGGGACACGGAGTTTGCTGGTTGCACTGCTTATCACTTTATTTTGCTAAGTTTCAGGAACATACTGATATAAACAGTGGCTCTGTGCTTTGCTTTTACACTAACGGCCTTGTTATGCTGGGGGAGTTATCTTCTGGGGAGCTATCTGGAAACTATGGAGGAATACACCCTTCCTCCCCTCCCTGACACTGATATAAATGGTTGTATAATGAAGTCGCCTGTGCTCCTTGCTAATCCTTATGTGAGCTGTTTAGTAATGTTACTGTTGCTAACTAATGCTGTCAGTACATTATGGAGTTCTTGGAATCTGGTGTTATCCTGTTGTAGGAGAAAACATACTTTAAGTGATGATATATTGGGATATGCCCTGAGGTGGCAAGTTCCTGGGTGGGAGGGTGTGTGGAAGGATTTGGACAGGTTCCTAGGATGGTTGACACCTCCCATTACCTGGGATTTCACACCTGAACAGGTATTTGACCCTAGCAAACTGACATGTCACCTGATGGAAGGGTGCCTTGCCTACCCCAATCAAAACCAGCAGGTTTTTGCCCTGTTCTGGGGCCTGGTCTGTGCTTATCGAGTCACAGTTCAATACTCTCAGAAGGCTGTAGTGGAGGCAGGGACCCAAACTGCAATGCAGGACACTATGGTTGAGGTAGGGACTCAAACCACAACAACTACAGTCATCGCCCCAGTAGCGAAAAAGAAGAAGAAATGGATAAGGCAAGCTACAGGTCCATAACAGCGATTAGTAAGGGAGGCAGAGGAAGAAGGAGAAGAAGAAGGAGTAGAAGGAGGGGAGGGGCAGATAAAAAAGCTGGTCCTTCAACAAAGGAAGTCAGACAAATCAAACAGGAAACTGACGTTACCTGGTCCCTGACCTCATCAGAACTCCGGGACTTGTGGAAAGATTACATCTGCCAGCCCGGTGAACGGATTCCTACCTGGCTGCTTCGATGCTGGGACAACGGGGCTGATAGTCAACAACTGGAAGGTCATGAAGCCCAACAGCTGGGATCCCTTGTCAGAGATCATGAAATTGAAAGAGGAATTGGAAAGGAGAGAACAATTTGCAGTCTTTGGAGACAGCTCCTCTCAAGTGTGAGGGAAAGGTATCCATTCAAGGAAGATCTAATGAGCTCCCCAAGAAAGTGGGCCACTGCAGATAAAGGTATCTAGTACTTGAAAGAACTAGCAGTGCTGGAAATCATCTATAGTAACCTAAGAAGGGATGACACCCCCAAAGACCCAGAGGATGTTCCTTGCATGCTGGCCATGTGGAGGAAGGTGGTTCAAAGCACCCCTGCATCATATTCGAACATCCTGGTAACAGTATATTACCCAAAGATGGATCCACCAACTGTAGAGGTGATGTCCTCCTGGTTCCGAAATGTAGAAGAAACTCTGGGCACTTCCTCATTCCCACGGGCCAGCACCTCAACTCTCAGGGGCAGCCCAAGAGATCGATCCCCTCCTGCCCCAGTCAGAGGGAAAGGAGGTCCCAAGCGCAGGTCACATGGTGAACTCTGGTTCTTTCTGCATGACCAGCGGGAAGACATGAAGAAGTGGGATGCTGAACCCACGTCTAAGCTGGAAGCCCAAGTACACGAATCAAGAGGGAAGAGAACTGTTAAGAAGGGGTAACCCAGGAAAGCTGTCCTTGTAGTTGCCGCAGAGACCCAAGAAAGAAATCCGCAACCTCTGAGACGTAAAAGGACTGAGACCAATTCCTTTGATCCTGGTGAGGGCACCTCTGGTCTGGCATTGCAAAGGTCAGACAGTGAATACTCTGACCAGGAACAGTAATAGAGGGTCCCTACCTTCAGCCAGGAGGAGGAAAGGGATGATCAGGTCTACTGGACTGTGTGGATTCGATGGCCTGGCACATTGGATCCACAGAGGTAGAGAGCTTTGGTAGATACAGGTGCAGAGTGCACACTTATGCCATCAAGGCACAGAAGTGCAGAACCCATCTGGATCTCTGGAGTGACGGGGGATGCCAGGAGTTGTCTGTATTAGAGGTTGAAGTGAGTTTAACAGGGGACAAGTGGGAAAAGCACCCCATTGTGCCTGGTCCAGAGGTCCCTTGTATCCTTGGCATTGATTACCTCAGTAGGGGATACTTCAAGGATCCAAAGGGGTATGGATGGGTTTTTGGTGTAGCTACTGTAGCTACAGAGAAGATCAAACAATTATCTGCCCTGCCTGGTGTCTCAAAGGATCCTTCCATTGTGGGATTGCTGCAAGTCAAAGACCAACAAGTGCCCATTGCCACCAGAACAGTGCACCGATGGCAGTATTGCACCAACCGAGAATCCATAATTCCCATCCATGAACTAATTCATCAACTGGAGAAACAGGGAGTGATCAGCAGGACCCGCTCGCCCTTTAACAGCCCCATATGGCCAGTGCAAAAGTCTGATGGCGAGTGGAGGCTGACAAAAAGGGTCAGAAGGAGGACCTGGGAAACTACAGGCCTGTCAGCCTGACCTCAGTGCCTGGCAAGGTCATGGAGCAGATCATCCTAAGTGCAATCACAGCACCTACAGGATGTACAAGGGATCAGACCCAGCCAGCATGTGTTTAGGAGGAGCAGGTCCTGTCTGACCAACCTGATCTCCTTTTATGATCCGGTAACCCACCTGGTAGATGAGGGGAATGCTGTGGATGTGGTCTATCTGGACTTCAGCAAAGCCTTTGACAGCATCTTCCATAGCATACTCCTGGAAAAGCTGGAAGCCCTCTGCTTGGACAGGTGTACCCTGTGCTGGGTTAAGAACTGGCTGGAGGGCCAGGCCCGGAGAGTGGTGGTGAATGGTGCTGCATCCAGTTGGCGGCTGGTCACTAGTGGTGTCACCCAGGGATCGGTGTTGGGCCCAATCCTGTTTAATATCTTTATTGATGATTTAGATGAGGGGATTGAGTCCACCATTAGGAAATTTGTAGATGACACTAAGTTGCGGGGGGGTGTCGATCAGTTGGAAGGCAGGAGGGCTCTGCAGAGGGACCTGGACAGAGTGGAGAGTTGGGCTGATTCCAACAGGATGAGGTTCAACAAGGCCAAGTGCCGTGTCCTGCACTTTGGCCACAACAACCCCATGCAGCACTACAGGCTGGGCACAGAGTGACTAGAGAGTAGCCAGGCAGAAAAGGACCTGGGAGTTTGGATTGACAGGAAACTGAACATTGTTGCGGTAGGAATTCTTTATGACACAGCAGACATAAGAAATTATCTTAGCCAGAAACCGTGAGACTTAAACAAAGACAAGAAAGCCTGTTTACATATACCACCTGATATCCTTACACTATCTTTTAATTAAGCAGACTTGCAGACTCCAAACGTAAATCCCTTTACCACCTTTGTTTACCTCGTCTGTTGAAATTGTGATAAAGAAATATCTGTTTATCTGTTTGAAGAAAAATATCTCCCCACACCTTTAACCCCAAATATGAATGGAATGCTTGTGCCCTTTCCGAAAACCCTATATATAGTTAAAGTTCTGTCAAATAAACCATGCAGCTTTGGACCCTCAGACTGGATCGTGAATTATCATTCAAACCATCTCAGAACATGAGCCAGCAGTTTGCCCAAGTGGCCAAGAAGGCCAATGGCATCCTGACCTGTATCAGGAACAGTGTGGCCAACAGGTCCAGGGAAGTGATTCTTCCCCTGTACTCAGTGCTAGTGAGGCCACACCTGGAGTACTGTGTCTGTTTCTGGGCCACTCAGTTCAGGAAGGATGCTGAGGTGCTGGAGCAGGTCCAGAGAAGAGCAACAAGGTTGGTGAAGGGACTCGAGCACAAGTCCTATGAGGAGAGGTTGAGGGAGTTGGGGTTGTTCAGCCTGGAGGAGAGGAGGCTCAGGGGAGACCTCATCACTCTCTACAACTCCCTGAAAGGAGGTTGTAGCCAGGTGGGGGTTGGTCTCTTCTCCCAGGCAGCTATCAGTAAGACAAGAGGACATGGTCTTAAGCTGTGCCAAGGGAGGTTTAGGTTAGATATTAGGAAGAAATTCTTTACAGAGAGGGTAATCAAGCATTGGAATGGGCTGCCCAGGGAAGTGGTGGATTCTCCATCCCAGGAGGTTTATAAGATGAGACTGGATGTGGCACTTAACGTCATGGTCTAGTAACCATGGTGGTAGTGGATCAAGGGTTGGACTTGATGATCTCAGAGGTCTTTTCCAACCCGGTTGATTCTATGATTCTATGATTCTATGATTCTATGATTCTATTCTGTAATTCTATTATTCTATGAGTGGACTATTGTGGCCTGAATGAAGTCACACTGCCTCTGAGTGCTGCTGTGCCAGACATGTTAGAACTTCAATATGAGCTGGAGTGAAAAGTAGCCGAGTGGTGCCACAATTGACATTGTCAATGCGTTTTTCTCCATTCCTCTGGCAACAGACTGCAGACCACAGTTTGCCTTCACCTGGAGGGGTGTCCAGTATACCTGGAATCGACTGCCCCAGGGGTGGAAGCACAGCCTGGCCATCTGCCATGGACTGATCCAGACTGCCTTGGAACAGGGGCGAGCTCCAGAACACCTGCAATATATTGATGATATCACTGTATGGGGCAAAACAGCAGAAGAAGTTTTTGAGAAAGGGAAGGAAATAATCCAAATTCTTCTCAAAACTGGTTGTGCCATAAAACAAAGTAAGATAAAGGGACCTGCATGGGAGATTGAGTTCTTGGGAATAAAGTGGCAGGATGGATGCCATCATGTGCCCATGGATGTAGTAAACAAAATAGCATCTATGTCTTTACTGGTTAACAAGAAGGAAACATGGGAGAATGCATTAACTATGAATTGTGGAAAGAATGCCTTTAAGAAAGGGATCATCACTACAGCAACTCTCCAGAATCAGACAAATTAGAAACACTTACAGTTTACTTGCGGTTTTCATTGTACAGTTTCCCTTTAAGCTTTGTTACTCCCCCCCATGCTGCATCCACACGGCTTCCCTGGACAGCGCCATGTTGTCTTCTCCACTGAGTCAGTCCCCACCTCTGTTCTAACCCCATTGGTTGTCTCACCTGTCTCTCCCCAATCCCTGGGTTCCTATTGGATTTTGATCTTCCTGTTTCCCCCATTGGCTAGCCAAGTACCTAAGCCACTCCCTTCCCCCTGAGTCTGTACCCAATCACATACCACTTCCTAAGCCCTCCCACAGAAGCTATAAAAACCCTCTGTGGCTTTGAATAAACGCTTTTCACCACCAGACCCTCAGAGTGTGCACAGCGTGGTCTTTGCCACCGGCACAGGGGCTTGCACCATCCAGCCCTGTCTCTGAGAGGCTGGGGGAGTGGGCATCTGTCCCTTGACCAACCTCTGTCAGAAACACTCTTTCCTAGGCCTTGTGGGTTTCTGGAGGATGCACATTCCAGGTTATAGTCAGCTTGTGAGTCCCCTCTATCGAGTGACCCAGAAGAAGAGTGGGGCCTTGTCATAGGTTGAGATTGGCCCCCCCTGAGAGGCTGGGGGGCTCAGTGGTGATTGGGTGCCAGGACAGTGTTCCCTGGAGAGCCAATCACCACTCATGTTGTTCGCTTCTGCTCAAAATCCTATATCACAGCACCGGAAGCTGTTGGCAGTTCTGTCTTGGTTGTTTTGCTGTTAGTGTCTGCTGCATGTAGGTAGACAAGGCCAGGGGGTGGCTGGGCTCCCTCTCTTCCCCTCCAGGGGGGAGAGGGGAGCCCTGGACCCCCCAACTCAACCTTTGGCTAGAGTTAGAGTCAGCATTTGGAGTGTGTGCTGTGAAGGAAGAGATTCACAGCACCTGAGGTAAGAGGAGAGAGGCAGGCTTTGTAGCCAAGCCCTCTTCCCCCTCCTTTTCTGCAGTGAAGCTGTAGAGGGGGGCTTTTTCTTTCCCTCCACTGTAAGTGGAGGAGAGGCTCAACTTGAAGCTGAGCCAAGAGACTGGGCCGTGGAAGTAGGCCCGGCACTCGGGAGAAGAGTCCCAGGCAAAACTGGAGATGAGCCAAGAGCTCAAGAGTTGCCTGCCGAAGCTGACCGGGAGCAGCTGAGAACTGATGTGGAGGAATGAGGATTCCAGGATGTGGACGCTTGATAAGCTAAGCTACACTACAGCAGCCTACGAACCGAGGTGAGACACCGAGAGGGAGAAATCACCAGCAGCAGAAGAGCAAGGACTCAAAGCTATCTTCTCGGACTTCATGAGGAGGAGAGACTACAACACACAACTAGAACTTGGTGAGGGGGGAGCGTTCAGGAGCCCAGAACACTCCCACAGCAAAAGACTGTGTTACATATCAGCCTTAAAGGCTGTTCCTGGACTAAAGTTAAAGGAGAGACTTGAAAGGACTGACTGATAGTAATGTAATAAATATATATATATAGTTACCTTTAGTTTGTATAGTATTTATTTGTGTAAATAAATATATATACTTCCCCCTTCCCCTACAGAAGCCTCTGGTCTGAAAGTTTCTCTCTGGAGTTAGGATAAATTGTGGGAAGGGGTGGGGAGAAGCCTAAAAATTGGATTTTAGATTTCTAATGTGGCTCAAACTGCTACAGGTGGGCATTGTGTTTGAGCAGATCAAACAGGAGATAACCCATGCTGTAGCTCTGGGGCCTGTTTGAAAAAGGCCAACTGTGCGAAATATCCTCTACATGGCAGCTGGGGAGCATGGTCTCAACTGGAGCCTCTGGCAGAAAATACCAGAAGAAACCTGAGGTCTTCCATTAGGGTTTTGGAACCAGGGTTATCGAGGATCTGAAGCCCACTACATACCAACTGAAAAGGAGATATTAGCAGCCTATGAGGGGGTTTGAGCCTCCTCAGTTTTTGGAACAGAAGCCTGTCTCCTCTTGGCACCATGATTGCCCATGCTGCACTGGATGTTCAAAGGGAACATCCCCTCAACACATCATGCAACCAGTGCTATGTGGAGTAAGTGGGTAGCTTTGATCACACAGCAAGCCCGAATGGGAAAACCCAATTTCCCAGGAATCCTGGAAGAGATTATGGACTGGCCAGAAGGCAGAGATTTTGGAGCATTGCCTGAAGACGTGACTTGTGCCCAAGAAACACCACCATATAACAAATTACCAGAAAATGAAAGAGGCTACGCTCTATTTACTGATGGATTTTGCCGTGTGGTAGGAAACCATAGGAGGTGGAAAACTGCTGTGTGGAGTCTCACACGATGTGTCGTCGAAGCTGCTGAAGGAGAGGGCGAGTCAAGCCAGTTTGCAGAAGTGAAAGCCATCCAACTAGCCCTAAAGATTGCCGAATGAGAAAAGTGGCCTGTGCTATACCTCTATACTGACTCCTGGATGATGGCTACTGTCCTATTGGGGTGACTACAGCAATGGAAGAAGGCCAGTTGGCAAGGCAGGGGTAAACCCATCTGGGCTGCTGCATTGTGACAGGACATCGCTGCACGAGTGGAAAACATGACTCTGAAGGGGCATCACGTCAATGCTCACATGCCCAAAAGTTGTGCCACTGAAGAACATCAGAACAATAAGCAGGTGGATAAGGCTACCAAGATTGGAATAGCCCAGGTAGACCTGGACTGGGAGCGGAAGGGTGAGCTATTTATAGCCCATGAAACATCAGGACATCTAGGAAGAGATGCGACATACAGATGGACTCATGATCAAGGGGTGGACCTGACCATGGAGGCCATCACACAGGTTATTCATGAATGTGAAACGTGTGGTAATCAAGCGAGCCATGCAAGTAAAATCTCCCTGGAACAGAGGGCGGTGGCTGGATTTTCAATATGGTGAGGCCTGGCAAATTGACTACATTGGACCACTGCCACGAACACGCCAGGGCAAGAGCTACATACCATGGTGGAGGCAACGACTGACTGGCTGGAAACATATCCTGTAAACCAGGCCACTGCTCGAAACACCATCTTAGGCCTCGAGGGGCACATTCTGTGGCAACATGGGACCCCAGAGAGAATTGAATCAGATAATGGGACTCACTTTCGGAATAATCTTATAAGTTCTTGGGCAAAGAATCATGGCATTGAGTGGATCTATCATATCCCTTATCACCCACAAACCTCTGGGAAGATTGAGAGTTATAATGGACTGTTGAAAACTATGTTAAGAGCATTAGGTTAATAGGACATGGAAGCACTGGGAGGCAAATTTAGCTGAAGCCACTTGGCTGGTCAACACTAGAGGATCTGCCAACCACCCTGGTCCTGCCCAAACAAACCCCCTACACACTGTGGGAGGGGATAAAGTCCCGGTTATACACATGGGGAAGTGGCTGGGGAAGTCAATGTGGGTTTCTCCTCCCATGAGAAAAGGCAAACCCATCCATGGGATTGTCTTTGCTCAGGGACCAGGGTGTACCTGGTGGGTAATGAGGGAAGATGGGGAGACCCGGTGTGTGCCTCAAGGAGATTTAACCTTGGGGGAAAGATAATCTGTGTTTTGAGTTGTATGTTGCAGGAAGTAAAGTCACAGGACAATGAAAAACAAATTTTGAGAGGAGCAAGGACAGTGTGACAATGACCCGAGCCAGGCTGGTGTTGGTGCCCAACAATCAATTGCTTCTCCTGCCCTGAGTACTCATCCCAATGGAATGGAGCCCAAAATCTGAAGAGCTGGAAGAAGGCCATAAAACGAGATCTGCACAAGCGCGGGAGATTGTCATATATGAGATCTGAGTATGACGTAAATGGTATGGAATAAAGGTTGGAGATTGTATTGGGTCTGGCTGAGCTGGAGTTCATTTCCCCACAGTAGCCCTCACAGCGCTGTGCTTTGCATTGGTAGCTAGAAAGGTGTTGATAATACACCAGTGTTTTGGCTACTGCTGAGCACAGCATCAGCACTGTGACATTCCTTCCTCAGTTGAGGGCAAGATCCTGGGAGGGGACACAAGTAGGCCAACTGACCCAAACTGACCAAAGGGATATTCCATACCATATGACATCAGCTCAGATAGAAAAGCTGAGGCAAGGAGCAGGAAGGCGGGCATTCATTGTCTCCAATGGCTGCCTGCTGAGAAACCGTCATGCATGCTGAAAGTCCTGCTTCTCAGAAGTGGCCAACCATCCCTGCTCATGGGAAGTAGAGAATAAACTGTATCATCTTTCGCTTTGCTTTTGCGAGCGCGAGCTTCCACTTTGCTTTTTGCTTTAAATGAGCTACCTTATCCCAACCCACGAGTTGTTTTTCCACCTTACTCTCCTCCCTGTCCGGCTGGGAAGGGGAGTGATAGAGCGGCTGGGTGGGCACCTGGCATCCAGCCAAGGTCAACCCACCACACTGCGACACCCCTCACTTTGGCTAGGAGGACACTGAGTAGTCAGTGAACCAAATGTCAGGCCTAGAAGGAGTGGCCACAGTAACCAAACCATATTAAAGAGGCACACAAAGTCTCCATCTTGTCGGGTCTTCTCTCCTGGAACCTGCTAACATGTAACCTCTTGGCAGTAACTATTTCTTTCTCCCCTCTTTCTCTCTTTATTCTTTCTTCTCCTAATCTCTTTACTCTTTTCTTCCTCTTGTGGGTACTTAAAACCGATTGAATGGTATTTCACTAAATTGTACAGGGTTAGTGTTTACTGGGTGCAAAGTAGGTTCCCTACGCCACAGCGATGCCTGCTGGCTTGTTAAAACCCTTGGAAGGCTACGGAGGCAGAGCTCAGAATGCTGTTTGGAGGGAGATAGGGAAGTCTTTTTGTTCCTAGTAACCTGTTATTTAGTGTAATGCTTTTGTGGAATCTTTTCCTTTGCTTGTATGTTACTCCTGTAAACTCTTTTGCCAAAACACCCATTTTCTCACTAAATTAAAAGAAATTCTCTTAGAGAAAAGTGTGTAGCTTTTTCTCTGGTCATGAATTCAAGGTATCAAATAACCAAAGGCTTTGCAAGAGTTTGTGTGGGCGAAATCTCTTGAAGTCTGAAATTAAAGTGAAACACCCGACCAAGCATGTGGCTTTGAGACCGCACAGCTTCCTTTGACAGAGGCCGAAACCATATGGCTGATTGGGTACCCAAGGCAGTCCGGGAGACAGATGAGTAACAGACTGAAAGGGGTCTGTGAAGAGGTCATAGGAAAGGCTGAAATCTCATCAGTGAGTAAAAAAAAAAAAAGGGGGACTTCAGGAAGTAGATGTCAAAGGACGTCCAGGGAAGGCAGTAAGGGAAAGTCAAGAAACTGTCTGAATGGATGATGATCCCATAATTCCCTCACACAGTCCCTTAGAGGAAATGCTGAGGTTTGGGGACAGTTTATATGTTCCCTTGAAGGTAACTCAGGAGATAATGGTGAAATATTGTTATTTTGTGTGGCCAAAATATGATCTGCCAGGAGGATTTAAATGGCCCTCTTTTTGGACATATTATGTTAGTCTGTCAAAGTTTGTTATTGCATTTAAGTGATACTGGAAAAGGATAGAAAGGAAAGAAATGTGGAAAAGTATGGTTAAAGCAAGCCAGAGCAGGAGTTTCTATAGTAAGGGGAAAAAAAGAAGAAGGAGAAGGAAAGGAAGAAAAAAACAGCGAGGATTGGGATGTTCTCCAGCACCTTCCCCCTCCTTATCTTCAAAATCTGCAAGTTGATGCAGGGCCAGCTGCAGATCCCCTATATCAAGGAAATACTGTCCCTACAGCCCCTCATGGGGATAGTGACAGTGAAGGGGAAGGAAGGCAGGATATCATATCCCCCTCTAGTCCTAGAGGGGGAACCCAGTATAAGAGCCCTGAGGACACAGGAGGCAGGGATTCACCAGATGCCCCTATGTCAGGTTCCATTGGGGGGTCAGGGTGGGGGATTTGGGTTTGTAATTGTGCCACTTACCACTTACCAACCCATAAGAGGGTTGAAAAAGGAATTACCCCCATATTTGGACGACCCCATAGGGGTGAGGGAAAAGATAGAGGAATATTTGGGAAATGCAGATTATACTTGGAAGGACTGGGATTTTCTTTTAGGCATTTTGTTTGGGTATCAGGAAAAGTGGATGATTTTGCAGAAAGCTCACCAGCTGTGGGAGGATGAGCACCCAAAGGCAGGAGGGGCTGGACAAAATGCATCTATGGTGCACAATGCAATCCCCAGGGCCAGTTTGGCCGGTCTTCCAGACTACTGTGCCTATGTAATTAGAGCAATTAAAATGGCTGTTCCCAGAACTAATAATATATCCAAGGCTATGTCCTTAGAGCAAGAAAAGGACAAGAGTCCTTCTCATTGGCTAGACAGGGTTAGGCATGCCTTGAGTAAACAAGGAGAGTTGGACCCTGAGGGATCAGCCTTCGAGACATTGCTGAGGGTACAATTTGTCACTAGATTCTGGCCTGATATAAGATAAAGAATACAGAAAGATGAGGACTGGCAGAATAAGTCCCTGGATGAGTTGGTTAGAAGGGCACAGTAGGTGTATGAAAGAAGAGATGAGGAAAAGACAAAGGTGAAGGCAAAGGTGATGGCACAGTTTTTACAAACCCTGAAGGGAAAAATGCAGGGACCCCCAGGACCAAAGGGAAAGGGACTGCCACCATGATTTAGCAGGGATATGCCTTCCTCAGTGGAAGGGGGTCAGCCAAGACAGCAATTGAAAAGGAATCAATGTGCCATTTGTAAGAAAGAAGGACATTAGAAGAGAGAACGTCCACAGAGACAAGTGGACTGTGCTGGTTTAAAGGTAAACCAGCAGGGGAAATGAATTCAACTCAAAAGACAGATTATAAGTCAGAATAACAATTTAATAAAATAATACAATAAGTACGATTATACAGACAAACAATTGGTTTTAACCCACAAAACCCAAATGCATAACCCAGCACCCTGGGGCAGGAACAGAGTGGTGTTCTTTGGGCCCCCTGAGTCCAAAGTAAAAGGAGAGGGGAAAACCTGTTGGTGAGAGTGCTGTTGCAGTCTGGTCAAGGGTGGTGATTGCAGTCTGGTCGAGAGTGATGGTTGCAGTCTGCTTGAAGAGTGGTGGTTGCAGTCCAGTCGAGAGTGGTGGTCTCAGTCTGGTTGAGAGCGGTGATCTGCAGTCTGGTTGAGAGCGGTGATCTGCAGTCTGGTTGAGAGCGGTGATTTGCAGTCTTCCTCTGGATCCCACGAGTGGTTAAAAAAGTTCCAAAACTCCAAGATTATATATTCTCCAGTTCAGACAGGAATGCCTAGCACTTCCCTCAGGGCGGGGAGCTCCACAAAGGGTGTGAGGACAAGAGCATCCTCCTATCTCACAGGCCTCTTAACACCTAGTTTATAGCCTGAGGAGTCAGTCTCTATGGGCAGATGGTGTAAATGGTCTTTTGATAACAGTTTCTGGGAAATGGCATGGAAGGCTATAGAATACACAGTTTTGGGTTACACCCATACAATGATGAACTGGTCTCAGATGTTCTAACTAGGACATGGACTCTTGTTAGGAAGAAGCACACCAGTTGATGGAAATGGATTGTTAGGGGTGTCAGGGGCTCCCACCACACTGGAGCCCTTGATAACATTCAAGGTGGGTCTGGATCTGGAGGAAGTATGTGGGAACAAGTTAAGCCAGCAGCACCTATATACAGTTAATTAGAATCAAAAGGGAGTGTTTTGGCCTTGGAACTGAGAAGGAGTGTGTGAATCAAAACACTGAGTTTTCAAAAAGTCCTGGGAATTCAAGTTAACTGAATGACACCAGGTGCTGTTTACCAAAGAACCCTAATAAAGGGGAAACGCAGAGAGAGCTCTGCAGAGAATCCCAAGAACTGAATTGTGGTGTGTGTGCAGTCTCATTTCTTCAGCGCCCATATTTGCCATAGAAGTACACTTCTTGGTAGACACAGGAGCCTCTACTTTAAATTTTATGCCAAAGGGGGGACAATTGTCAAAAGGATCTTTAACAATTCAAGGAGTAAATGGGAAAGACAAACAGGTGCACTTCATCCAACCACTGTTAATAGATGTGGGAGATAAATATGAAATGCATGAATTTTTATTTGTTCCTAATTGTGATTGCAATTTACTAGGAAGAGATTTGATGGCTAAGATAGGAATGCAAATTAACATTATTAAGAATGACAAATAGGCCAATACTGTTGTAACCCTGTGTACGCTCTCTGATAAAGCCTGTGCTGAAATAGACCGAGAAGTGTGGGCAGTCCCAGGAAAATATGGAAAATTAGACATAGAACTGCTTCAAATAACTTTAAAATAACCAGGTCAAGTGGTTTCTAAAAAGCAATACCCGATCTCACAGGACAGAAGAGAAGGGTTACAGCCTATCATTAAATCTCTGCTAGAAGAAGGCCTCTTGGAGCCATGCATGTCTCCCTATAACACTCCTATCCTATATCAAATGGGATGAACAGAATGGTACAAGATTTGAGAATAATAAATGAAATTATTAAACCAAGGTATCCCACAGTCCCAGATCCTTAAATCAGATTCCCCCCTCACATCACTATTACTTGATTTAAAGAAGGATACTTTTGGGGGGTGCCCACTTACAGAAGATAGTAAACAGTATTTTGCCTTTGAGTGGGAGTAAGAGGAAGAAGGGAAAATGATAAAACAACAACTGACATGGATGATCCTTCTGCAGGGATATATGGAGGCACTGGTCCTGTTCGGGAGAGCCTTGCAAAAAATTTTGAAAGAGTTTACTCTGCTCCCAGGAGTTAGATTATTGCAGTATGTGGATGTTTTGCTCCTATTGGGAGAACAGAGGAAGTGGTAGAAGAAACCACTGTGAAATTACTTAATTTTCTTGCTAAAAAGGGGTTTGAGTTATCTGAAAAGAAGGTACAAATGGTGGAGAAAAAGGTTAAACATTTGGGACATATTTTGACTGAAGGCTTGCAGTGTATTGACCCAGAAAGGGTTCAGGGAATTTTAGAAGTGCCATTACCTAAAACTAAAAAGGAGCTGTGACAATTTTTAGGGCTGATAGGAAATTGCAGAACCTGGATAGAGGATTTTCTGTTTTAGCCAGACCTCTGTATGACCTTTAAACACAAGACAGCCCCAATGTTGTAGTATGGACATCAGAAGGAAAGCAGGGCTTTAAAGCATTAAAAAGCACATTAACTGAGGTTCCGACCCTAGCTCTTCCAGACCAGGAAAAAGAATTTTAATTATATGTGGATGTCAAGCAGAGCCATGTGAAAGGCATTTTAGTACAAGAATATGGAGGTGCTCGAAGGTCAGAAGTATATTTTTCTAAAATGTTAGACCCAGCGGCCAGAGGGTGGCCTCATTGTTTGCAAAATTGTGCAGCTACAGCTTTAATGGTAACCGAGATGAGAAAGTTGACGGCAGAAGGGTCTTCATTGTCAAAGTCTTGCATCAAATTAAGGCCTTGTTAACTGAAAGGACTTCTAAATGGATGACCAGTGCTAGGTTACTACAGTATGAAACTTGTTTAATGGAACAGGACGATTTAGAATTGAGGAGCAGAGAAGGGTTTAACTCGACCTCCTGTTCAAATGGCCCTGAAGGAGGGGACCGAGAGGAAACTCACGACTGTATTCAGGTAATAGATCTCCAGGAAAATTTACGAGATACCCCACTGGCCAAATGGAGAAAATGTGTTTACTGATGGGTCCTTGCGGTGAGTCGACCCTGGCCAGATACCAGGTACCCACTAAAGCCACTCTCCACTCTCCCTCTGCAACTGGACAGAGGAGAGAGAGAAAAAAAAAACCAGCTAAGGATTCATGAGTTAAGAGCTGGGAGAGGTCAGTGACTGATCACCATCACAGGCAAAACAAGACTCAAAGTGGAGATAGTACTTATATTTATTACTAACAGGATAAGAGCCAAAGAGTGAGAAATACAACAGTCTTAAAAAACACCTTCCCCCCACCCGTCCTTCCTTCCATGTTCTCCCTCCTCCCCCCCAGTGGTGCAGGGGGACGGGGAATGAGGCTTACGGTCAGTTATTGTTTCTGCCGCTGCTCAGGGAGACGAGTCCTTCTTCTGCTCCTGTGGGGTCCCTTCCATGGGACACAGTCCTTGATGGACCTCTCCGATGTGAGTCCATCCCTCAGGCAGCAGTTCTTCCCAAACTGCTCTCCCATGGGTCACTCCTCCATGGGGTGCAGTCCTTCATGAATGAGCTGTACTGGCGTGGGTCCCCCACAGGGGGCCACAAGTCCTACCTGGGAAAAACCTGCTCCAGCATGGGCTTCCCTCTCCATGGGCCACAGGTCTCTGGCAGGACCCTGCTCCATTCTGGGCCTCCCATGGGGTCACAGCCTCCTTCATGCATCCACCTGCTCCAGCATGGGCTCCTCCATGGGCTGCAGGTGGGTCTCTGCACCCCTATGGTCCTCCATGGGCTGCAGAGAGACATCCTGCTTCACCATGGTCTGCACCATGGCCTGCAGGGGTCTCAGCTCTGGTGCCTGGAGCACTCCTCCCCCTCCTTCTGCACTGACCTTATTGTCTACGTTGTTATTCCCATGTTCTCACTCCGCTCTTCCCTGGCTGGAATTTTCATCTGCGCAACAATCTTCTTTTCTTAAATATGTTATCACAGAGGCATTACTATTACTATTACTAATTGGCTCAGCCTTGGCCAGTGGCAGGAAGTCCGTCCTGGAGCCATCTGGCATTGGCTCCACGGGACAGGGGAAGCTTCTAGGAGCTTCTAACAGAAACCACCCCTGTAGCCCCCCTCCACTACCAAAACCCAGCCACAGAAACCCACTCCAGTCCTCAAGGGCGATAGAAGGGAAGCAGGTCACTGAATATGCTATTATTAAAGGAAGGGAATTAGAAGAAGGGGGGAAATTACTGTCCATGTGGTCAGCTCAGACTGTGGAATTGTATGCCCTTATAAAAGCCTTCGAATTACATCGGGAAAAGGTAGTGAACATTTTACAGATTCTAAATAGGCATATGACGTAGTGCATGCATTTGGGAAATTGTGGGAAGAGAGAGGGTTGTTAACTTGTAAAGGGAAGACATTAGCTCATGAGAATTACCCACTTGTTAGAAGTAGTAAATTTATCAAAGTGACAATAATACATATTAAAGGAAGCCAAGTAGGATGTTCAGAAGAAGCAGTAGGTAATTCTCTGCAGAGTTCTCTCTGCTTTCCCCTTTTATTAACCTCTTTGGGTAAACAGCACCTGGTGTTGCCATTCAGTTGATCAGAATTCCCAGGACTTTTTGCAAACTCAGTGTTTTGATTCACACACTCCTTCTCAGCTCCAAGGCCAAAACACTCCCCTTTGATTCTAATTAACTGAATACAGGTGCTGCTGGCTTGACTTGCTCCCACAGTAAACATAGGGTACAGAAGACATTGGCCCTACAAATACTGAAATGACTCCATGAAGGGAGTCATTGGGGCTCTTGAGGATTGGATTCCTCAAAATGTATGCCACCTTGGGTCTTTTTGTTTTAGCGAAATGGGCTATTGAAGGCTGTTTAATTTGTGCTAGAGTTAATAGCCGGGTTACAAGGGAAATTGCCAGGGGAGGGCGACCTTGGGCTGTACTCCCGTTCCAATGATGCCAAGTCGATTTCACTGAAATGCCCAAAGTGGGAAGACTCAAATATCTTCTGGTAATAGTATGCTGGTTAACAGGGTGACCAGAAACATTCCTGACTTCTTCAGCAACTACTGGATCAGTTATTAAGGTATTTTTAGAACAAATAATTCCAAGGTATGGGATTATAGAAGCAATAGACTCAGATAGGGGAACTAATTTTACAGGAAAAATTCTTGTGGTGGTTTGAAAAACCTTTTCTCTGGGGTAGTGTCACAGTCTGATGAGACTGGAATGTTTACTAAAGAGGATGAGTTATGAGATAGACCAAACTTCTCTCTCTCAGCAATTGTAAATTCAAAATTAAGGGGCTTTAATTGAGGAAGTGTGGGAAAAAAAAAACCAGAAGAAATAACAACCCTTTATTAAAAGATATATGAATGTTGGCAAAAACAGTAACAGAACACAAAAAAAACTAGACAGTAATCCTAGAAAAAAAACCAACAAAAAAAAAAAAGTCTGAATTAATACTTCTCTGTCCTTTGGCATAGTCCTAATCGTGGCCTGCAGGGGACGCTGTTGGATCGTTGGAGGTGCAGAACCTGCAGTACGCTGGCTCTGGCGGTCACCACACGGGGAGGGGGGTCTGGGAGGGTGGTCTCGGATTGCGGAAGAAGTCGAAAGGAAAACGGAGACCCTTCCCCCAATGGGAGAAAGGCAGAAGGAAAAGCAGTTCACCCCTACAGGACTCACTGTTCCCAGATGACGGTGTTCCAAGGGTCTCCCCTTCTCTCCCAGCAAGCACAGACCTCTCCGATGAAAAAAACCCAGTAGGTCCCAGCTGGAGTCATGAGGCAGTGGCGGCGCAAGGCCTCACCAGGACGAAAGAACCAGAAAGACTGGTTCCCAGGCTTTTCCTCCAGAAATGCCCGGACACAGTCCCTGTCTCCGTCCCGGCAAGAGAACTCCGCGGTCTCACCTGTCCTCTGTCCGGGCGACCAACTCCCCAAATCTCCAAAACCTTTCCTCCCTCACTCCAGCATTTGATGGGCCATTAGCATGGAATGCAACCTGACCAATCATTTTTTTTGTAAGGCTAATTGATTCCCTTCCCCCTTCCCTATTCGAACTCTGTTTCTCTTACAGGGAAGCAGGGAAAGAAAAATTTCTGTCTCAGATTTATAACCTATAACAGGTAGTAATGGTTCGCCCCACTGATAGTGTGTTTAATACTGGACCAATCAAAGGTTCACATGCACCCTATGGAAATTACATACCCACAGAAATGGAAGAGAAGGTAGTGGAGATAACTCGAAAGTAGGTAACCATGATCTGAGCCACGAGGAGGCAGGGGGACCAGTGAGCCCCTCTGGGGACCAGGGGCCCCCAACCTCCAGCTGAGGCTATGGGAGACCTGGTATAGTGTTAAAACTGGACCGGGTCCCGTAATCAAGAGCTGGAAGAGTTTCTTTACTGTCAGTAGCAGCAGAAGACACTGAAAACAGCAGCGGAGTAGCCCTGAACAGAGACAACAGTGACTGAAAGCCCAAAAAGATAACCAGTAGCAGCGAGATAACATGGAGCCGGCTGAAAGATGCAAAGATGTTCCTGCAAGAGGGAGAGTTGGCAACAAAACAGAGGAAAACTCAACAGAACTGTTTTGGGTATTCAACAGAGCTGTTTGACTGTATTACTTTCCCAAAACCCAGAGACCTCCTAAAGAGGAGAGGTGGACTTCCAAACCCTTAGGGAGTCCCAAAATGCAACAGCATCGGGAGAGAGAAAAGAGCTGAAAACTCAGAGTCGTTCTGAGAGCTGAACCAGGACGGAATGCAGAGGAGGTGGCCTTGCCCCTGCTGCTGCTGCTACCATGCTGGCAAGTTGTGACAGAGCAGAGGAGCTCTGGTAAGACTGAACTGAGAGCTGCCCTAAATGTTTTAACCCAAGAGGAGTGAAGGTCTCCAAGGAAATCCCCCGAAGGCTCGGACTCAGAGTTGGAATTTCCACAAAGTAAGAACAAAGATCCTGACTGCAATACTTAAATCTACTACCTTGGAAAAAAATGAAAGAAACTAACCAGTGCCATAAAAAACTGAGATGAAGGAACTGTGGTCTGAGGAGTGACAGAAAGACTTTTTTCTTCTTGGACTTTTATTGAAGAAAAAGAGAAATTTAATTTAATGTAAATACATATATGTATGTAAATAAACCTCTATAAATATTTTCCCTTCCCCTAATACTGAATAGTTGTTTTGTCTGAAAACTCTCTCACAGGGGAAAATTGTGGGAGGGGGGCTTGAACTTAGATTCTTGGGAGTTTCAAACCACCACAATTCTTCAGGGAGTTATGGCAGCCTTCAGAATACAATGGGACTTCCATACCCCCTGGCATCCCCAGAGTTCGTGTCAGGTAGAAAGAATGAATGGAGAAATAAAGGGACACCTTTAGTTAGTGCTGGAAACTAAGATACCATGGATATGGCTTTTGCCAACAGTGTTGGCAAGAATAGGAGCGAGACCCAGAGGGAATATTCAGTTATCCCCCTTTGAATTAATGTTTGGAATTCCTTACCCAAACCACTATCTCACTCCCTCTCCTCAACAAGATGGGAAGAAAATAAGATGAACAGCTCATGGGTTAATATAAGGACAGGAAGATTGTTCTTTCTTCCTTGAATCATTGCTCTGGTATGGGGTCCCTCCCATGAGATAAAGTCTTTCACAAACTGCTCCTGTCAGCAGTTGTCCCGGCATCCAGTTCTAAACCATGGGAAGAAGACCCTAGCAGCAGCAGCAGCAACAACAGTTGCTGCATACTGAGAGGAGTGTGAGGCATATGAGGTCCCTATGGGTGCCTGAGGGGGTTTCTGGGCCCCTGACACCCTTGGACTGTGTTTGTTGGCAGTAAGTCTCACAAGAGAGGTGGACAAGAGTTTGTGGTGTCAACGGTTCCCTGGTCAGTTCAAGCCATGCGAAACTCTGTATAATTGGCCCCTAGGGAGCATCAACGACCAGAGTGTGCAAGAGTGGTTCCAGAATGTTGTCTGTTGGGAGTGGACCAACAGTTCTCGCAGGACGGGCTGCACACTCCTCCAGTTATCAGACCACTTCCTGCTTTGCTCACCCTTAGACTTAGGTTACAGCCCCAACAGTCAACCTTGCAAGTGATGCCAATTTGTGCCCCAAACAAGACGTAGAAGAACTGCTCAGAGACAGAGTTTTCAGTCTATAAGCAGGAGGTATTTATTTTACGGCCAGGGAGCAGCCAGGTCGCCCTGGACAAACTGCTCCGCTCAAGAAAACTTACAATTGAGCTTTTATACACTTTTGCCAAACAATTGCATCACATATTATGAATATTCATTATATTGCAACATCTACTTTTAATATTGATAACAGGTGGAGTCGAGGTGGAGTTTGAGGTGTGGTCACTAATTTGGGGAGAACTTCGGTGGTCGATCCGGTCTTACTTCATCATGAACTCACTGTCCTTTTACCATCATCTTCATAAACTTTTGAACCTTCCCTAATTTGGGGTAGTTTCCTTGTGCATTTGGCAAGGACTTTCAGTATCTGGCAAGAGTACCTCATCTCTTGGCTTGTCTCTTTCCTTATCTCCTGTTGTTTTCCTTCCATATGTCCTTTTTGTGTGTGTTAGCATTTTTAGTTCTTTCCGTTCCGTTCTTCCATGTCACAGTGTCCTGCATTCTAGTGAATTTATTGTCTCTGCTATTTCTTAATACTAAGTTTTCCATACTTTGCCCTGAAGCCTGTATTCTGTGTTTAACTCTCTCTAATCCTTACATTGTTCTACTAGATTCGCTTTCCAGGTTTTACCTGGCTTCATTTCCCCCCTTTTCTTTAGAATTTACAAATTCTTTCATCAAATTCTAATCCTAGAGGGCGTTGATATGCTTGTTCCATTGCCCAGATTATTTGGATTCTTCTGACCATAGACCTTAACTTACACCACGGGCGTATATTCATGAGGGTTAACAAGAGCATAGTTATGGTTATAATTAATATTGGGTGTATCAGGTAGTGAAAGACTTGTGTTGCTGTCGGGGAGTATCCTGTGAAGATATCCCACCAGTGATGCTGACCTACTTGTGCAACTTTTGTTAGGATATTCTTTATGCCTTTTGAATTATGCTCTACCTGCCACATCATTCGTTGGGTCGTTTGGTTCACCTTCTGAACTAACTTCTCTACTTCAGGATGTACGAGTATTGCTTTGAGAAGCTTAGTATCCATACTTATCTGTAGCTTGGGTATCTCGTGATATAAAGTATACTTAGCTTCGATTAACTGCTGGGTAGTTATGGGAACGGTGTAGTTAAAGTCACACCCTATAGCTTTAGTGAAGTTACATATGCAAAAGTTAGTATCATTAGTCATTTCATGACAATTATCTATAATAACATCATTGCAAGCGGTTCTAATACAAGCGCATCCATTCCCTATATAGAACACTTGTGATCGGGCTCTATTGTGTAGAAGCATTTCAAAAGTACATACACTGTCCTCAGCATCTAAGTATAAATCTTCAGCTTCTATAATGGCATTTTCACAAATATAACCTAATTGTCCTTTAGGGATACATGCTTCTGTACTAATTGATTGCCACTTGTTCTTAGTACTGTCATAGTTTACCCAGACGTTATGGTCTACAGGTTTGACATTGACATTCTGATGTATAGCTCCCAACGTTAGAATAGGAAATATAGCTCTTTCTTCTGTCGCGCTGATAGTGAGGACATAGGTTTCAATGTGTTCCTGCTGTGGATCATAAGTAAAGTTTACTAGCTGCCACCAAGCTTGGTGGTCTTTTTCAAATCGTGTAGTGGAGCTATCCCTTAGTATTGTTTCCCTTATTTCTTGAGGTAGTATGCCTGACATTTCTTCTCTCAATATTCCTGCTGCCCCTGATTGTACCCATTGTTGTGTCTGAACACGCTGGATAGCAAGTGCAATTTCTTTACTAATATCTCCAGTATAATCAGCAATTTTAGTAAAATCTTTGGCGGTATGGTTGGTTACTAAGGTCATCAATCTAACCACCAATGTTGCGTTTCTGCCAAAGTTAGCATGGATGAGCTTAAAGGTACTTTAAGCTTTCCCAAATTAGAAGTGACAGTACTTAACTTATTTACTAATACTTCTTGACCTATAGTGTTTAATATGCTAAACCCCGTGCCAACCCATCCATTTATATCTCTTTGTGTTCGTTTGTGGTATGACCTAGTTGCCAACCAGGCATTCTAGCCTTTGAGGCTTTGCTGTATAAATGGTTGACAATCTTTCTGTAAATGTGTAATGTCTGTCTGAATGTTTATCTGTACTTTCTTCAGAGAATATGTAGGATCTAACAACAGCTTTAGACCCTATAAAGGTTAAATTATGTATTTTTCTACATTCTGGAAGTGGAGTGGTTTCACGAGACGGGCTCACGATTGAATCTGTCGCTAGTCTAATGACTCGCGTAAAGGCTCTACCGGTTACAATGCCTTGTTCACCAATGGGTTCAAGAATCTTGGCTTCCCTACTACATGTAAATGACATTGATTGATCTAGCTTGAATAGAATTTCACACTGTGCTCTACCCCCTTCAATACTATCCCACTGACATGAGACTGGTCCCTTCTGTTGAATCCAAACAATGGGCTCTTCATCTCTTACCTGGCTATAAGTAATTAATCCCTGTCTAACTTTTGGTCAAGATTGAATTGTCAATTTTAATTTATCTGTTTTTCCTATTAGAGCCTCTACCTCTCGGCACCCTATTTGAATTCGGTCTCCCTTTTGCGCTACGAGATGGTCTTTCCTTGCCCATTCATCTAATGTGTAGGGTTGTTTGTTATGTAAAGCATAAACTTCAAAGTCTGAATTTTCATCTAAAGTTGGTTGTTTGTATGCACTAGACCATGGTCCTTCTGGGGTAGGGTTTTGGGATAAAACAATACTTATCAACAGTCCAATGGTCAATGTTGAAAAGGTTTGGAAGGGAGTCGGATTCATGATGTTGGGTCTTCCTGCTTATCTTCCGGAACTCTCTTGACTCGAGAATAGTGGATCCATGTAGGTCGCTCCTTGATCCTAACCGCGGTGAAGGTGGTCAGCAGCACTTGGAAAGGTCCCTCCCAATTCTCTTGTAGGGGTTTTCCTAAAAGATTCTTAACATACACCCAATCACTGGGGTTAAACGGATGCAGTTTACAGTTAGGCTGTTTGGGCTGGTGTTCTATTACTACCGTGGTGTTTTTATCAAAATGTTTCCTTACAACAATTACATAATCATATATATATTGATTACCTATTTGGTCTATAGCATCGCTATTCACAATTTGCATAGCATAAGGTCTACCATACAGAATTTCAAACGGGTTCAACTTTTCTTTTGATCGAGGTTTGACTCTCAATCTAATCAGAGCAACAGGCAAAGCTTGATACCATTGGAAGTTAGTTTCTTGGCATATTTTATCAATTTATTGTTTGATAAGATGATTCATCTTTTCTACTTGCCCACTGACTTGTGGCCTGTAGGGCGTATGCAATTGCCATTTAATCTGCAATGCTTTGCTTATTGCTCTCACAACCTTCGCACAAAAATATGAACCTCTGTCTGAAGAAATACTTCTTGGTACCCCAAACCGAGGTATAATTTCATTTAGTAAGACTTTAGTTACCTCTCTTTCTTTGTTTGTCCTGCAGGGGAACGCTTCAGACGACCCAGAAAACGTATCAGTTAGCACCAATAAATACCGATACCCCCCTTTTCTTGGGAGTTCAGAGAAATCAATTTGCCATACTTCACCTGGGAATTTACCTCGATTTATTGCCCCTTGGTGTATCTTGGTCCCTGTGTTTGGGTTATTCTTCAGGGATCGTTCGCATTGGGATGTAACCTGTTTTACGGCAGTGAATAATTTTGGTCCTGCTATTCTAGTTTGCAAATACTGATAAAGTGGATCTAAACTCCAATGGGCCTTCTCATGTTCTGTTTTTACAAATTGCCACATTAATTTCCCTGGTATTATTAGTTGCCCTGTTTCCAATTGCCCTCATCCATTGTCTAACAATTTACTTTTGTTCTTTTGAATCCACCTATGATCTGATTCTTGATAATCTGGTTGAAAGTTAGGATCTAACTCTCCTGGTACTAAAGCTGCTATAGTCACTTCTTCGGTCCTTGCAGTAGCTAATTTAGCTTCTGCATCAGCTTTCCTATTTCCTATTTCTGGAACAGTGTTACCTTTCAGGTGTCCCTTGCAATGCATTATGACCACTTGTGTTGGGAGTTGGACTACTTCTAACAATTGTAGAATTTCTCTGCATGTTTGATGGTTTTCCCCTGGGCAGTTAGTAGTCCTCTTTCTTTTCAAATTGCTCCATGAGCGTGCATGAAGGAGAAGGCATATTTTGAATCTGTCCAAATATTAATCCGTATGCCTTCTGCCAATTCCAGAGCTCGGGTAAGAGTAATCAGTTCTGCCTTCTGGGCTGAAGTCCCTGCTGGTAAAGGATTTGATTCGATTACCTCTTCCGTTGTGGTCACTGCATAACCTCCCATCCTTACTCTTTGTTTCACGAAACTGCTGCCGTCGGAGAACCAGTTGTCTGTATCTTCAAGCGGCTTTTCTTTGAGATCCGGGCGGTTGGAGTAGACAGCTTCAATGGTCTCTAGACAGTCGTGTTTGATTGGTTCTGCTGACATTCTTCCTTCTAGAAATGAGGCTGGATTCACAATGTTAGTGACTTGAATGATTATATCATCTGACTCATCTAGTATTGCTTGGTACTTTAGGAATCTAGAAGGTGACAACCAATGACCACCTTTCTGCTTGAGTACTGCGGATACAGTATGGGACACTAACACAGTCATTTTCTGGTCCAATGTGAGTTTTCTGGCCTCTTCTATGTTTATGATTGCTGCAACCACTGCTTTCAGACAACTGGGCCACCTTTTGCTTACTTCATCCAACTGTTTGGAGAAATAAACCACGGCTCTTTTGTGTGGTCCCAACTGTTGTGCCAAGACTCCTAAAGCCATTCCTTGCCGTTCATGAGAGAACAGCTAAAATGGTTTTGTTACATCGGGCAGGCCCAAGGCTGGGGCTTTTATGAGTTCTTGTTTCAGTCTCTTAAAAACTCCCTCTGCTTCAGGAGTCCAGACTAGGACACTCTTAGACTCTTTCAGCAAATCATACAGTGGTTTAGCGAGTATCCCGTATTGATAAATCCATAAACGGCACCAACCTGTCATCCCTGGAAAGGCTCGTAGATCTCTCACCGTTTCGGGTTTAGGCATTTGGCAGATGACTTCTTTTCTTGCTGTTCCTAGGGATCGTTGTCCTCTGGGAATTTCATATCCCAGGTACACTACTTTTTCTTGCACCAACTGTGCTTTCTGTTGAGAGACTCGATATCT